>NC_045622.1:33914592-34214592 GCF_009829155.1 Mustela erminea
ATAATCTTAATAGCTATCATAAATCCAATCATCATAGGTAATTATTGGTACAAATACTCTGCTGGGTAAGTATGTAAACTTCTTATTGAAGCCAGTATAATTTGCTTCATAGTCTTTATTCTTTTTTAATTTGTATTTTTTAAAGATTGACAAAGAAGTAAAGAATGACAATGAACACCTATCATATTAATAGACATATCACATAACCATAATGTTTGGATGTTCTTGTGCAGTTTTTCCCTATTGAATTTCATTACTGATCCTGTCTGCCAGAGTAAACATTATCTAAATACAAAGTTTTATCATTTCCATGGATTTATATGTAGTTTAATTCAATTTATATAAATTCTAAGAGTTATGCATGTTTCTAAATCCTACCTAAATATTATAATGAATATATTTTCAGAAATTATATGGCATTTATTTGATTTATGTTGATCTTTTTTCCCTCTTTTTTTTCCCTCCAGCTTTATTGCGGTGTAATTAACAAAAATTTGTATATATTTAAGATGTTAAGTGTGATGATATGATATTCATATACCTTGTGAAATGATTACTACAATTAAGCTAATGATCACATCCATCATCTCACATAGTAATCATTTTGTTGTGTATTATAAGAACATTTGAGATCCAGTCTCAGCAACTTTCACGTATATAATATTGTATTATTAACTATTATGACAATGCTGTATATTATATCCCCAGAACATATTCGTCTTATAAGTGAAAGTTTATACCATTGACAAATATTTTTCCATTTCTACAAACCCCCAGTTCCTGGCAACCACCATTCTTCTGTGAGTTTGACTTTTTTAGATTCTACATATAAGTGATACCATACAGTATACAGTATACACCTTTCTATATTTGGCTTATCTTCCTTAGCATAATGTCTACCAGGATTATCCATATTATCATAAATTGGAGATTTCCTTTTTATGGCTGAGTTATATTATATTGTATACTTGCATAATAATTATAATACATAATATGTAATATTATAAAATATATAATATATTACATGTATAAACATATATGTATATGTGTGTAATATTTTCTTTGTCTATTCATCCAGTAATAGACAGTCAGTTTGTTTCAATGTCTTAGTTACTGTGAGCAATTCTACAGTGAAATTGGGAGGGAATTTATGTCTTTGAGATACTGATTTCATTTTTTTAAAGTTTTTTTTTGGAAATACATCCAGAAATGGGATTGCTTGAGCATATTTTTTAATTTTTTGAGGAAACTTCATACTGGTTTTTTTTTCTTATAGTGACTATTCCAATGTTACTGACAAGGTGCAAGGAGTCTCTTTTCTCCAGATTTTTGCTAACATTTGTGTGTGTGTATATATATATATATATATATATATATATATATATATATACCTAGTTCATTTGATTTATTACTATATAATATTGCAGTTATCAATATTATATTTTATTGAGTCAATCTCTTGTTGATAGACTTTGATGTTATTCTTATTTTTGATACAAGTGTTTTACATATGTATAAATATAAGATATTATTTAAAATAGGTTTCCATGTTTAGAACTCTGTAGCATTTGATATGAGCATGTTTAACTTTATTAAACATAGTCCAATTTTTCCTCAGAAAACAAAAGTTTGTGAAGCTTATGCCTTTTGTATTGTTTTACTGCTATATTCTCAACGCCTAAAGCAGTGTCCAGCACATGATAGTGACTTAATAAATAATTGCTTTATGAATGGATGAATATTGACTGTAAATGGTGATTTTCATACCTACCCTGGTGATTTCCTTGAATTAGGGCAGAAGTATAAATAAAGGACCACATTTCACATGTCTGACTATTCCAAAGTTATAATTAAGCTAATGAACTCTTACATAAAATAAGCTCTATTCATCTATCTTGACAGATATATTTTTTAAGTGATCTGAATGGTCAGATCCTCTTTAGGTACATGGCAGCCTAGAGAAAGAAAATTCTCTGTCCCAACTTCAGGCAAGTATTTGTCCTATTTCTCTTATCAACTTGGTTTGTATATTGAAGCCTTTCCCACATATATACAGATTCCCTGGACCACAAATTCATGCTCTTTTAATAGTCTCTGAAACATTTGCCCTTTAAGCATTTTTAGAGTAAGAGATCTACAAATCAGGGGTGTTATTTGCCCTCATGAGGTAAGACCAAGAAAAGAGGTGAGTAGAGAATTTGGAAATGGTCTGGGAAATATTTGATAGGGAAGTCAAAGTTCTCAGTTTTCAGGGATTTTTGTTTAGCAGAGGTGGTTGTAGGTTTCTGGTGAGTACATTCTTGCTTTATCTTATAAGAAAGTCTTTGGTGAGAGGAGAGCCAGAGCAGGTGCCCTCTGATGGATTACTGTTGAAACATCTGTGATAAATAGCCATTTTAAGAACAATTTGCACTCTGTTTCATTTTTCTTACAACATATAAAAATTACTTGCTGGAAACATGAGTTGAAAAAGAGAATTGTACAAGTAGAATTTCTTATTATAAAATTCTACAAAGAGAAAATTATACTTTAAAAAATAGATTAATAATAAAAAATAGATTAGATTGATAGTACTATGTAACAGAAAACTGTAAATACTGTTTTTTGAAAGAGTGCAAGTACACATAGGCAATTAATGGAGGGACTAACTCTGATACTTGAAACACTTCATTATTCAGCAATTTTAATGGAACACAAATTATAACTGAAATAATGATTTATCATATTAAACGAATATATACACTTTGAACAAAGACTCTGTGTCAATGTTTAGAGTGGTTTAACATAATGATGTTTGCTTTTTTACATTAACCTATCTAAACTTGGATAGATTGATGAAAGTAGTATTTAGGAGGGATAATATATATCTAAACTGTCTCTTTGGTTTGTTTTACTTGCATTCAATGAGGAAAAATCATTCTCACTTATGTATGCTGAGCAGATTGGAAAAAGAGATTTAATGTAATTTATTCATAAAAAAGAAAATGTTGCTTTGTTTTCAAAATTAATATTCAATCCTTTGTCAGTAACTACTTCCAGTTGCTTAATCTGAAAATTGTATTCAATGTTTTATCTTTCCAGTGAAAGAAATGGATCTTGTATCTGTAAGTTTTCCAAATATTTTCTTTTAATGTATACACAATTTAAATTTTAAAACTCTATGATTTCATATTAATAGAAAGTGTAATTTTTAATATTTTATTGAATGTATAAGGTTTTCATTGAGAACTTTCATAGCTCATCACCTACCTTTTTGATAATAATTGTTAAAAATAATGGAGCACATAGTGACAATCTAGAGAATTTCTGTATTTCTAACTTTGGGGTCCTTTTAAATCTTGTGTGTCATTAAAAAATAAATTATGTCCTTATATGGAAGTATACAAATCATTAAAAATATAAAAGGCAAACAATGAAGCAAATCTGCATATCTTGTTCAGATTATTAAAACATTAAGAATAGTTTGCTTTGTTATTCTGCATAAACTCAATAGTAGGGGCGCCTGGGTGGCTCAGTGGGTTAAGACCTCTGCCTCCGGCTCAGGTCATGATCCCAGGGTCCTGGGATCGAGCCCCACGTCGGGCTCTCTGCTCTGCAGGGAGCCTGCTTCCTCCTCTCTCTCTTTCTGCCTGCCTCTCTGCCTACTTGTGATCTTTGTCTGTCAAATAAATAAATAAAATCTTTAAAAAAAAAACAAAACTCAATAGTATAAACTTTTCATAGTTCAAAATTTCAACATAAACTATCTTCTAAATAGCCACTTGTACACTGCATGTACCTCTACAAGTGTGTATGATTAGCCTTCAAATAATAAAAGCAAAATTAAAATGTATTAACTTTGAATAATTCACAAGTAATACTGTTGCTAAACACTATTCTGCTGCTTTTTTTCCCCTTGTCCTTTTTCTTTTTCTTCTCTGTCTCTCTCTCTCTATATATATATATATATATTTTTAAAGGAAGGTGGAAAAATGGAGCACGAGGGAGGATCAAAGCTTTTCCCATGAAAAAAACAATTATGTATTTATATTATAGTAGCTGCACTATCAGTACATACTTCTGCAAAAACTTAAACTCTAAAGACTTTTTATGCATATTGGGGATACAGTTGATAAAATGACATTAAAATATTAAACATTGAAAAGTGTCTGCTATGATTGACTAAAAAGCAGCTGACATATGATCTTCAGTACATAATTTTAACAAATCCTAACTTAGTCTATCCTCAGGGTGCTACAGACATGTCAAATTGTTATGAAATCTTTAAACATTGTTCTCAACATTTCAATTATTAAATTGGTAAAAGATAGGGTAGTTATAGAAGTTAAAAATATTACTTGAGGGTGCCTGGGTGGCTCAGTGGGTTAAGCCTCTGCCTTCAGCTCAGGGCATGGTCTCAGGGTCCTGGGATCGAGTCCAGCATCAGGTTCTCTGTTCAGGAGGGAACCTGCTTCCCCCTCTCTCTTTCTGCTTCTCTGCCTATTTGTGATCTCTCTCTTTCAAATAAATAAATAAAATCTTTAAAAATAGTTCTTGATTTTTAATTTCCTTTTATTTAATGATACATAATTTTCATATCTTAAATGTCACTTTTTCATGTGTAATTTTGATGTCTATTAATATATGTGAACAGTGTTAAGTTTTATATAGTTTAGCCTAGTCGTCTTTGTCATCAGAACTGAAATAACAATGTGTCATTATTAAGAGTTTCATGGAAGTGATGCCTTGCATTATTACATAGAAATTAAAAATACTGTCCTAATTTTATTTTTTTCAATAAGTTGATCTTCCTTATTTTTTTTTTTCAGTGAGTTGATCTACCACATACTGGTTAGTTTTTAATAGATTAAGATAAAAAAAAAAAAGATATAGGTGTCCCTGTATACTGGTATTTCTCTCAATAATATTAAGAAAACATTTCTGATACAATATTTAACTAATGTTAGCAATTTATTACATAGATATTGATACAAATATTTAATTACAGCAAGTGGAAGTAATGCTTTCAAGAAACCACAAATCACTGAAGTTTTATGTAAAATATTAAACATCTGTTGAATGTTTTTAAAACAGATTTACTGAGATATAATTCAAATACCATATACATGCATTTAACATGTATGGTAAGTAGATTTTTAATATTTTCTAAGTTGTATAACCATCACAACAATATAATTTTAGAACATTGTTCTCACTCCAATAGAAGTACTACTTCCTTTAGCAGACTTCTAACATTCATTCTTCACTCACTGTCATAAATCAAAATGAATTTAATTTATGACATGACAGATATGCCTATTCTGGACCCTTCATATAAATAGAATCATAAAATATGCAGCATATTGTGACTGACTTGTTTTGTTTGGCATAATAGTTTTAAGATTTATTCATGTTATATTTACTAATAACTTTTATATCTATACCATATTAAGATACCATATTCTGATTATCCAATCATCAGTTGAGGAAAATTTGGTTTGTTTTCACCTTTTTGTTCTTGTGAATGTGAATCATAAGTGTGAACACTTATGAACATTAGTGTACACATTGTACCATGGCCATTTGATATTATTTCTCAGCAGTATATTACTAGAAGTAGAATTTCTACAAGCATTTATATTTTGAGGAAGTCTCTACCTATTTTCTAGTGCATTTCCTGAATTTTACATCCCCATCAGCAATGCATGAGTCTTCTAAGTATTCCACATTCCAAAAAACACCAGTTATTGTTATAATTATAGACATCCTAGTGGGTGTGATAGTGTCTCATTATGATTTTGATTTGTATTTTCTTTTTTTTTTTTTTTTTAAAGATTATTTATTTATTTATTTATTTGTCAGAGAGAGAGCAAGCGAGAGCGAGCACAGGCAGACAGAGTGGAAGGCAGAGGCAGAGGGAGAAGCAGGCTCCCTGCCGAGCAAGGAGCCCGATGTGGGACTCGATCCCAGGACGCTGGGATCATGACCTGAGCTGAAGGCAGCTGCTTAACCAACTGAGCCACCCAGGCGTCCCTGATTTGTATTTTCTTAATCAGTAGTGAGACTGATTAAAGTTTCATTTTACTGGCCATTCATTTATCATCTTTGGACAATGGTATTTGTGTCTTTTGCCCACCTTTTACTTGGGTTCTTTGAATACTATTGAATTGCAAGAGTTCTTTATAAATTATACATGAAAGTCCCTTGTATAGGCAAATATTATTTACACACATTTCATTTCTTTCCTTTAGTTGGCTTTTCATTTAATAGGGCTCCTTAACCTGATATATATATATATATATATATATATATATATATATATATATATATATATATTTAATTGTAAAATTGTATGTTTTGTTTTAATGTGAATTCAATTAATTTTAAGATTTATTTATTTACTTGACAGACAGAGATCGCAAGTAGACAGAGAGGCAGGCAGAGAGAGAGGAAGGGAAGCAGGCCTCTGGCTGAGCAGAGAGCAGGCTCCCTGCAGAGCAGAGAGCCAGACATTGGGCTGGATTCCAGGACCCTGGGATCATGACCTGCGTGGAAGGCAGATGCTTAACTGACTGAGCCATCCAAACACCAAGCAAGATTTATTAAGTGATAACAAAGTGATAGTACAAAGCTCCCAAGGAGGGAAGAGACCCGAGAGTGTTGCCTTCATGTTCCCTTCTTAACATCCATCACCCAGTTACCCCATTCTCCACCTACCTGCTCTCCAGTAACACTCAGTTTTTTCCTATGATTAAGTGTCCTTATGGTTTGTCTTCCTCTCAGATTTAGTCTTGTTTTATTTTTCCCTCTCTTCCTCTTTGATCATTTGTTTTGTTTCTTAATTTCCACATTTAAGTGAGATAATATGATAACTGTAGTTCTCTGATTGACTGATTTCACTTAGCGTAACACTCTCTAATTCCATCCATGTCATTGCAAATGGCAACATAAATGGTAAGTTTCATTTTTTTTAAGATTTTATTTATTTATTTGTCAGAGAGAGTGAGCACAGGAAGACAGAGTGGTAGGCAGAAACAGAGAAGCAGGCTCCCTGCTGAACAAAGAGCCCAATGCGAGATTCGATCCCAGGATGCTGGGATCATGACCTGAGCCAAAGGCAGCTGCTTAACCAACTGAGCCACCCAGGCATCCCCAAGTTTTCATTTTTGATGGCTGAGTATACACACACACACACACACATTCTTTATCCGTTCATCTATCAATGGACATGTGAGCTCTTTCAGGTTTTGGCTGTTTTAGACATTGCTGCTATAAACATTGGAGTGCAGGTGCCCTTTCAGATCACTGCATTTGTATCATTGGGGTAAATACCTAGTAGTGCAATTGCTGGGTTATAGGGTAGCTCTGTTTTCAACTCTTTGAGGTACCTCCATACTGTTTTCCAGAGTGGCTGTACAGGCTTGCTTTCCTACCAACAGGGTAAGAGGGTTACACTTCCTCTGCATTTTTGCCAATATCTATCATTTTCTGACTTGTTCATTTTAGCCTTTCTGACTGGTGTGATATCTCTGACTGGTATCTCCTTGTGGTTTTGATTTGTATTTCCCAGATCCCAAGTGATGCTGAACATTTTCTCATGTGTCAGTTGGCCATTTGTATGTCTTCCTTAGAAAAACATCTATTCATATCTTCTGTCCATTTCTTAATTGGATTATTTGGTTTTTAGGTGTTGAGTTTGATAAGTTCTTTATAGGTTTCAGACACTAGCCTGTTATCTGATAGGATATTTGCAAATATCTTCTCCCATTCTGCCAGTTGTCTTTTGGTTTTGTTGACTGTTTCCTTTGCTGTGCAAAAGCTTTTTATCCTGAAGAAGTCCCAATAATTCATTTTTGCCTTTGCTTCCCTTGCCTTTGGAGATGTGTCTAACAAGAAGTTGCTGTGGCAAGGGTCACAGATCTTACTTCCTGTGTTCTCCTCTAGGATTTTATGAATTCCTGTCTCATACTGAGGTCTTTCATCCATTTTAAGTCTATTTTTTGTGTATTATGTAAGAGAATGGTCCAGTTTCTTTCTTCTACATGTAGCTTTTCAATTTACCCAGCACCACTTATTGAAGAGACTGTTTTGTTTTTTTTTTTTTTCCATTGGATATTCTTTCCTACTTTGTTGAAGACTGGTTGTCCATAAAGTTGAGGGTCCATTTCTGGGTTCTCTATTGTGTTCTATTGATCTGTTTTTGTGCCAGTACCATATTATCTCAATGATTATAGCTTCATAATAGAACTTGAAGTCCAGGAATTGTGTTGCATTCAGTTTTGTTTTTTGTTTTGTTTTGTTTTGTTTTTTGTTTTTTGTTTGTTTGTTTTTTTCCCCACATTCCTTTGGCTATTCAGGGTCTTTTCTGGCTCCATACATGTTTTAGGATTATTTATTCCAGCTCTGTGAAAAAAGTTGATGATATCTTAATAGGGATTTCACTAAACATATAGATCGCTCTAGGTATCACAGATATTTTAACAATATTGATTCTCCCAGTTCATGAGCATGGAATGTTTTTCCCTTTCTTTTTGTCTACCTCAATTTCTTTTATGGGAATTCTATAGTTTTCTGAATACAGATCATTTGCCTCTTTAATGAGTTTTATTCCTAGGTATCATACAGTTTTTGGTTCAATTAAAATGTAAATGTAAATTGTAAATCCATTTCTTCTGTCTTATTGTTAGTGTAGAGAAATGCAACTGATTTCTGTGCATTGTATATTCAGCCACTTTCACGAATTCCTGTATGAGTTCTACTAATCTTTAGTTGGGGTCTTTTGCTTTTTCCTCATAGAGTATCATGTCATCTGTGAAGAGTGAGTTTGACTTCTTCGCCAATCTGAGTGCCATTTATTTCTTTTTCTTGGCTGATTTCTGAGGGCTAGGACTTCTAGTAATACGTTGAACAACAGTAGTGATATTGGACATCCTTGTCATGCTCCTGACCTTAGGGGAAAAAACTCTCAGTTTTTTATCTCAGTCCCCATTGAGTCCATTGTGGACTTTTTGTAGATGGTTTTTATGATATTGAGATATGTACCCAATCTCCCTATACTGTGAAGGGTTTTAATCAATAAAGAATGCTCTACTTTGTCAAAGATTTTTCTGCATCTTGTCATTAAGGATCTTAAGGATCTTGTCATTCCTTACTAATTTAGTGTATTACATTTACTGATTTTTGGATGTTGAACCAGACTTGGAGCCCAGGAATAAATATCACTAATACTTCTAATGTTCTATTGGATCCCATTGGTTAGTATTTTTGTGAGAATTTTGGCATCCATGTTCATTAAGGATATTGATCTGTAACTCTCCTTTTTGGTGGGGTCTTTGCCTGCTTTTGGGATCAAGGCAATACCGGACTCATAAAAAGCATTTTGAAGTTTTCCTTCCCTTTCTATTTTTGAAACAGCTTCAGAAGAATAGGTATTAATTCTTCTTTAACTGTTTGGTAGAATTTCCCTGGGAAGCCAGGGACTGTTGTTTGTTGGGAGATTTTTGATTGCTGCTTCAGTGTCTTTGCTGGTAATGGGTCTGCTCAGGTTTTCTATTTCTTCCTGTTTCAGTTTTGCTGGCTTATACATCTCTAGTAATGCCTCCATTTCTTTCAGATTCTCTAATTTGTTCGCATATAGCTGCTGATAATATGTTATTATAATTGTTTGTATTCCTTCAGTGTTGGCTGTGATCTTTCTTCATTCATGATATTTATTTATTTATTTATTTATTTTTCAGTCCTTTCTTTTTCTTTTTGATAAATCTGGCCATGGGTTTATCAATCTTATTCTTTCAAAGAATCAGCTCCTAATTTCATTGATATGTTCTACTGTTCTTTTGGTTTGTATTCTATTGATTTCTGCTCTAATCTTTATTAATTCTCTTCCTTTGTTGGGTTTAGGCCTTACTTGCTCGTCTTTTTCTGGCTCCATTAAGTAGAACGTTAGGTTCTGTATATGAGAACTTTCTTTTTCTTGAGAAAGTCTTGTTTATATATGTATATACACATATATACACATATATATACATATATATATACATATATATAATTTGTATTATAATGAATTATATAACTATAATTGTGTATATATAAGTATATGTGTGTGTGTATATATATATACTTTTATATATATATATATACTTTTGCATGTATACACATATACACACACAAAAATAAAATTAAATACAATGAAAGGATAGAATGTAACTATAAAATTGCAAATTGAAAAATACATAAATAAATAAATAATTGGATAATGGATTGACAAAATAAGAAATTGGTTGAAAAGGAAAGAGAAAGAAAAATTAAAGTTGAGAGATGAAAACATAATGAGAAAATAACCATCAATTCTATGTACTATTTTCCCCAGAGCTGGAGTTTTACAGTTCTGTGTGATCAGTAAACTTGGTCTTAGCCTGATTTTCTTGCTGATCTTCTGGGGCAGGGGGAGGGGGGCTGTTGTCTTATTCTCAGGCATCTTTGCCCCAGTCAGAATAGTATGCCCTTGTCAGGGGCCAGGATAAGTATTGACTTTTGATAGCTCTATGTGGCATTTGTTCCTTAAGGCTCTCCACAAGGCTTTAGAGGAAGAGAATGAAAATGACAGCTTCCCAGTCTCCAGCCCGCCCCGGACCCAAAAGCATGCACCCCCTCACTCCCTGCTCAGTGCACCCTCAGGTAAGAACAAACAACCACTCTTGTCTCCCTGGCCACCTTCTGCATTCTGTACTCACCCAGACTGTGACAAAGTGTTTCTATCTCAGGCATGTGACCTTACTTCAAGTTTCCAAATCCTGCGTCTCAGGGTGGTGTGCACCTCTCAGACTGTGGTATGCACATGTGCCACTCCTCCTGAGAAAAGTGAGTGGTCTTGCTGCCATTCTGCTGGTTGCTAGATTTCTGCTTAGATAGCTTGCTGACTGTGCCATGATTTGTGTTTATGGCAACACTGAGCTGAAAACCCACTCCTGGACTCACTAATGGCATCCAGCTTCTCTGCTCTGATACCTGGGAACTCTATCACACTCAGGCATTGACATTCTCTCTGTTACCTAAGGGATCCTGAGACCACACTGTCTCACCTAGGATTCTACCTTTTTTTTTTTTTTTTGGTCTTTTTTTTCTTAGCACTTTTCAGGCAGGGATGTCCCTCACTGGAGCAGTCTTCTAAAAGCTCTGATCTTGTGCTCCACTGTTATATTATTTCTGGTAGCTGGTTTACAAAAACTCTCTCTCCATTGCAATTTATCTTCTGATATATCACCTCAGTTTCAGTCTCTGCATTTCCTTCCATGCAAAAAGTGGTGACTTTTCTATTTGTAGAATTGCAGCAATTATTTTCTTAGATCTCCCATTGAGTTGGCATGTGTTCAGAATGATTTGATGACTCTAGCTGAATTCCTGGGACCAGATATAACTAATATCTCCTACTGTTCCACCATCTCAGACTCTAGGCCAAAGGTTATATATATTATATATCATATAAATACATATATATGTATATATATGAAATATATATATATTTAAATTGATGAAATCCACTTTTTTTTGCCATGTTTTTGCTATCTTATAATATGATCCACATACTATCAAATGTCATATAGATTTGTCCCTATCTTCCTTCTGCCAGGTTTTGCTCTTAAATTTAGATCTATTGTTCACTTTTTTAAATTTTTATATATGGTGAAAGATAGAAATTCAAATAATTATTTTACTTGCAGACATATAATTATCTTAACATGATTTATTAAATAGATTGCTTCTCCCCATTGAATTGTTTTCTTACTCTTGTTCAAAACCAATTAACCACTTATTTCTGGATCTCAAGTCTCTTCAATTGATTTACATATCTGCTGTCATGCCAATACCACAATATTTTGATTATTGTAGCTTTGTAGTAAATGTTCAAATCAGAAGTCCTCCAGTATTGTTCTTCTGTATAGGGACTGTTTTGGCTATTCTGGGTCCCTTGAAATTCCATATAAACTTTATAACCAGCTTTGACAAGTTGAAGACATTGACTTTCTTCAAGAGGTAGCTGGAATTTTAAAAGAGATTGTTTTGGAATCTATAAATCACTTTGGATAATGTTACTATTGTGATAGTAATTTTACATATCAACCTAATTAAATCATGGGATGCCTAAATATCTGGTTAAACATTATTTCTGAGTATGTGAGGGTATTTCTGGAAGATATTAGCATTTTAATTGGTAGACTGAGTATAAGAAATTGCACTCCCTGATGTAGGCACGCATCATCCAGTCCACTGAGGGTCTGAATAGAACAAAAAACGCAGAAAAAGGGAAGATTATATATTTCACTCTGTCTGACTGGTTGAGTTTGGGCATAATCTTATGTCCTCAGAATTTTTGAATCTCAGGTCTTATAAGTTAGACAGGAGTCTATCTCACTGGCTTTCTACCTCTCAAACTTTCAAACCACACCTTTGGCCTTCCTGGATCTCCAGCTTGTGGTGAGCAGATTATGAGACCTCTCAGCCTCCATAGTTGGGTAAACCAATACCTTAAAATAAATATTTTATAATAAAATATATATTATAATTATATATAGATATAAATATAGATAGATAGATATAAAGAGATTTTATAATCTCCTATTGGTTCTGTTCTTTGAGAACTTGCTGATCCAGCCATCTTAAGAATGTCAAATCTTCCAATCCATGAACATGTGATTTTTTTCCATGTTTTAGTCTTTAATTTCTTTCAACAATGCTTTGTTGTTTTTAGTATAGAAATCTTGTACTTTTGTTAAATGTATCCTAGATATTTAAATTTTTGGCACATTATAGGTAGAATTGTTTTCTTAATCATTTTTTTCAGTTGTTCATTTGAAGTGTATGGAAATGAAATTTATGTATAATTTATCTTGGATCATGCCTCCTTGCTGATCCTGCCTTTATTAGTTCTAATAGTTGTTTAATGTATACCTGAGGATTTTCTATATATAAAATCATGTTATCAACAAATAGAGATAATTTTGCTTATCCTTTACCTTTTATTTCTTCTTTCTTATCTAACATATCTGGCTAGGGTATGGAAGAAAATGAACTTATAAATTGTTCATGTATCTGATAGCATACAGATGGGACTGGGGAACACAGTATTCATTATAACTACCACAGTACAAACCAGTCAATTATTATTAGACCTATAGTAAACTTCACTGTAATATCCCACTATCCTTTCCTCTCACATGTCAAATCATCTGGAACATGGCAAGGTGATTTTATGGAGCCATAATTTGATCATGTCATGTAAAAAAAAAATGACCTCCTAATGTAAAAAATGTAAATGTGTGCTATATGTAAAGGATGGTTTAGCTTGATAGTAATTTTGAGATCACGTGGTTAAAAACAAATAATAAAAAAATTAAAGCATTATAACAATATTGTTAAGCATAGAAGCTTGTATATATTAACTAGGTACGAATGAAAATGTGCTGCAACTTCAGAGACTTTCTCCTTACATATAGACAAGGTAAGTACTATTTATCTTTATGCTTATTTATAGATTAGGAGAATAAACATGAAGAAGTTAACATCCTATGTCACAGAATTTGAATTTAGATTTGTCTAATATAAATCTCCCATAAAAAGGTCCCATGTGAGACTGGAAGAGATTATGCTGAGTGAAATAAGTCAAGCAGAGAGAGTCAATTATCATATGGTTTCACTTATTTGTGGAGCATAACAAATAGCATGGAGGACATGGGGACTTAGAGTGGAGAAGGGAGTTGGGGGAAATTGGAAGGGGAGGTGAACCATGAGAGACTATGGACTCTGAAAAACAATCTGAGGGTTTTGAAGGGACGGGGGGTGGGAGGTTGGGGTACCAGGTGGTGGGTATTATAGAGGGCACAGATTGCATGGAGCACGGGGTGTGGTGCAAAAATAATGAATACTGTTATGCTGGAAATAAAATAAATAAATAATAAATAAATAAATAAATAAATAGAAATTAAAAAAAAAAAAAGGTCCCATGTGATAATAATAACACCAATTGCAATGGATAGTTGAAGTTGAAATTTACAATTATTTCATTTGATTCTCAAATATTGTGAAATAATGTATAATAAAGGCTCAGAAATTATAAGTGATGTGGCAAATGTCTATAAAAATACTAAATAGTTTAAGACAAATGTTGCTTTTCTTATCAATAAACACAATGTTTTTAAATTTTAATTTTGTTATTCCATAGCTTATGAAATCTTTCACCTATAAATCACTATTTTCTTTTCCCAGGCCAAGTCAGTGATATGTTAAAATTGATCTTTGAAAGCATAGTGTGATTTATTATTTATGAGGGCAGTATATGGCTTTGGGACTAAAAGCACAGGCTTCATTTTCAAAAAGTCTGAATAACAACCTTAAATAAATATTCCAATCCCTCCTCCTTAATATGTAAAATGATGTAAAATGGTTATAAAACCTATTAGTGATGTTGTGGGAGATTCAAAGAGGTAAAATATGCTAAAATTTGGCATAGTTTCTTGACACATTACATAGTCTGATTGGATGATAAGTTTTAATAATGATTGAAATAATAAGGTAAGGTGGGATGATAATAAAGTAGGATTGCTATTTGTATAACTCATTTAATAAGCACCTATTAAGTGCCTCTTTTTTTCTGGCAATTCTGGCCAAATTGGGAAGATAAAATGAAAAATTCCATTTACTATTTGCAGAGTTCCAAGTAAACAAACAAAATGCAAAAATATTATTAATTGTATTACATGATGATCGGTGTTATTAATTAATGTATAAACAAGAGCATGACTAATTATTAAGGAGATAAGGATTGTTTTTATGGACATGATGGCATTTATCATTTATTATGTTTTATGTGAGAAAGACTAGATTCTAGGTTGAATAGTATTGACAAAAGGTCATATATAATGAGGATATTATCATAGAACAACTAGAGTGAAGGAGTTGAATTAGGAATTATAAGAATAAATGTAGAACCAGACCATTAGTGCCCTTAAATACTTTTCCTAGGAGCCTGAAGTTTAGCTGTGGGCAAAGAGGAAATACCAAAAGTGATGAAGCAAGGAAAGGATTTTTCATAAAGATAAATTTTGTGGAATGTGAATGGGTCAAAGTTAAGAGGTACTTTTGAAAGGAAAAGCTAGTTAAAAGCTATCTAAACAGTACAGGAAATAGATGATCATAATAGGAATTATGATATTAATAATTTATTTGTAAAGAGATAATGAATTTGATAAGATATTTAGGATTAATTTATAATACAATTTAATGTCATATTGGATTTGAAGACTGATTATGGTGAATATGTGACTGACATCATACTTTCTTATTCAGGAAGCTAAATGAATGATGATAACATTTAATCCTATCTTAAGGGTGCATTTATTGGAAGCCAACAGATTAATGAGTTTGTTTGAACTATGTTGATTTACATATACTTATGGGATAATCACTAAAGTTACTTAGTGAATATTTGGAAATACAGTAGTAAAACTTAGAAGAAACATTGGAGTTGGAAATACAGATTGGTGGCTGTTAGTATAATGTTGTAACTGCAGCATGAAAATGAATGATATTGTTCAGGCAGGATGCATTGGAAATTATGACAGAATCTAACATGGAAGCTACAAAAATGTGCCAGCATTTCTCCTTTTTTTCCCAGTCATTCCAATTATGTATATGTTGTGGTTCAGTTCTATCTCAGCCTATAGAATTAGACTCAACTATCTTAGAGAATAGGAAATTTTCAAAGGTGTTTTGCACCAAAACAAACAAACAAACAGAAAAAAAATTTTCAGTTCTCTCCTTTTTCCTTCTTTCAAATAGTTGGCAAGCAGTTTCCTTAATACTCATACTTTTCATGTATATTTCTGATATATAAACTATACTACTGATAACAATACAGCATAAGTATACTTATTGTTTTCCCAGATGACTATTTTAAAATTCCTAAATTCCAAGTATTTTTATTTCCTGAGCCAGTTTTTAAAAAATACACATACACAGACTCTTACACAAACATTTTTGTGATTCTGGGACAGCCATCAAATTGGTAAATTAATTTTGCCAAGTATGAATAGTGAAGGGAAAAAAGCATGAGGTAAACTGAAAATCTGACATCCAATTTAGTGATCATTGTGCAAAAGACATTTTAATATTCCTAATCATTGTGCAAAAGACATTTAATATTCCTAAAGAAGGCATAATCTCTAGATTTCTAGATTAGAAGAGGTCTTCTTAGGAAAGGGCAATTATAAATTATAAATTGGCAAAAACCTTGTGATTTTTTTACTCTTTTTATAGTTTGAATACATTTCCAAAGGTAAGATTTTTGCTGTTCTTTCTGTGGGGAGTCCTCCATAGTGAGTTTGCCTTTTTGTCTTTGAAGGTAATTTCTCCAAAACTGAAGAGGTATTCATGCATAAATATATAATCTATGGAAAAATAATGAGTTCATTGTTTCTTTTTGTCATTCTTTTTTTTTTTTCTTTTTGTTGTTGTTGTTATTGCTATTGTTGTTGTCCTGTATTTCTTAGGAAACATAGTATGGCCCTTAATCTGATGAAATAATTTTACTAGCATTTCTTCATAGTCACAGTCATTTCTTATTTTAACCTTTTGTTTATATAATTAGTTCACTACATAATAAATTCCTTGAAGATGTATGCATGGCTCAATTTGCATTCTCCTTAGTGCCTATAACAATAAGTCTAAATTGAAAGAGAATAATTTATTTCTTAGAAAAGCAAACTGAGGTTATTCTTTGTTTGCAGATAGGTCTACAAGAAATAGCTAATATTCTTCAGGCAGAAGAAATATGATATCAGTCAAAAACCTGCATCTAATTAGAGAAATGAAGAGTGTTGAAAATGGGGTTAAAATAAAAACATTTTTACATTATTCTTTTTTTTTTTAAGATTTTATTTATTTATTTGACAGACAGAGATCACAAGTAGACAGAGAGGCAGACAGAGAGAGAGAGGAGGAAGAAGGCTCCCTGCAGAGCAGAGAGCCCAATGCGGGGCTCGATCCCAGGACCCCAGGATCATGACCTGAACCGAAGGCCGAGGCTTTAACCCACTGAGCCACCCAGGCGCCCCTACATTATTCTTAATTGCCTTAAAAGAAGACTCCTTTTTAAAAAGATTTTATTTATTTATCTGAGAGACAAAAAATGAGCAAACAAGATATAGAGCACAAGTTGAGGGAGGGATATAGGTATAGGGAGAAGCAGATTCTCTAATGAGAAGAGAGCCCAACACAGGGCTTAATCCAGGGATAATGATCTGGGATAATGACCAGAGTCAAAGGCAGATGCTTAGCTGACTAAACCACCCAGGTGCCCCAGAAGACTAGCTCTTGAAATCAAATTAGTAGTTCTGTATGTCTGTATGTTTACAGCATATGAAGAATGAAATGTATGAGAATAATAACACAAAAGTAGGAAGTAAGAAGAAGAAATAGGCAATATAACATTATAAGGTCTAATGTAGCAGGAAAACATCATTTAAGAAGTACATATAGATTTTTAAAAATGTATATTATTACAAGTATTCTAAAAACTAAATAATAAGAAAATACATATGGCCCAGCTTAAAAATAAAAGGCCAAAATATTTTAGAAGAAATTTTATAAGAAAAAGCTTGAGGTCATATGGTTTCACTTATTTGTGGAGCATAACAAATATCATGGAGGACAAGGGGTGTTAGAGAGGAGAAGGGAGCTGGGGTAAATTGGAAGGGGAGGTGAATCATGAGAGACTATGGACTCTGAAAAACAATCTGAGGGGTTTGAAGTGGCGGTGGGGTGGGAGGTTGGGGTACCAGGTGGTGGATATTATAGAGGGCATGGATTGCATGGAGCACTGGGTGTGGTGAAAAAATAATGAATACTGTTTTTCTGAAAATAAATAAATTAATTAAAAAAATAAGCTTGAGTGGCAAATAAACATGTGAACATGATCAAGCATATTAATCATATGGGGAATAAATACAAACTAAAACTATATTGAACAATCCTGCATTGCTAGTAAAAATATATACTTGCGCTATTTTATTTTTTAAGAATCATTTGCCAATATAAATTTATCATATAAGAAATAGAACTTTTGGGGGCGCCTGGGTGGCTCAGTGGGTTAAGCCGCTGCCTTCGGCTCAGGTCATGATCTCAGGGTCCTGGGATCGAGTCCCACATCGGGCTCTCTGCTCAGCAGGAAGCCTGCTTCCTCCTCTCTCTCTGCCTGCCTCTCTGCCTACTTGTGATCTCTCTCTGTCAAATAAATAAATAAAATCTTAAAAAAAAAAAAAAAGAAATAGAACTTTTGTAATGGTGGAAGAAGGACCTCCAAATATCCACTCCTCCATAAAACAATGAGAACATTGGCCCAAACTGTCAAAATCATATATATTTTTAGAGCTGTAGTAGTTAATCAAAAACTTGAATAAGTTCATGAAATATTTATTTTTATAAAATGATTGAATCTCAGGATAAACACTGTTGTTGTTGTTGTTATTTTAGCCTTATTCCTTTAACAAAAGGTCATATATACATGCAATGAAATACTATTAAGCAAGAAAGGAAGATAGAGTATTGATAGTATGCTACAATATAAATGAAACTCAAAAATACATTAATACAAAGTAGGCAAACATAGAGTGTCTTGGTGGCAGAGCTGGTTGAGCATCTGACTCTTGGTGTAGCCTCAGATCATGATCTCAGGATTGTAAGATGGAGCACTGCCGTGCACTTTTCTCTCAGCACAGAATCTGTGCTGTGGTTGGATTTCTCTCTCCCTCACACCCTTACTCTCTCTCACCCTCTCTCTCTCAAATAAATAAATCTTAAAAAAAAAAAAAAAAAAAAAGGAAATAGTGGGATATCTGGGTAGCTCAGTCAGTTAACCATCTGCCTTTGCCTCAGGTCATGATCTCAGGCTCCTGGGATTGAGTCCCAGATCCAGCACCCTGTTCAGCAGGGATTCTGCTTCTCCATCTGCCCCTCCCCTTACTTGCACTGTCTCTCTCAAATAAATAAAATCTTAAAAAAAAAAAAAAGGAAATAGGAGGACGCAAAAGACTATATATGATTCCATCTATATTAAATGTCAATGAAAAGCAAATCTATAAAGTCAGAAAGTTGATTATCATTTGTCCAGGACAGAAGGAGGTAAAAGAGAATGATTGTAAAAGGGCATAAGGGATTGTGGTGATGGTTGCACAATTTACTAAATCTACTAAGATTCATTGATTTGTATACTTAAAATTAGTGTATTGTGTGGTCTGTAATTATATCTCTATAAAGTTCTCAACAGTAATGCACACATACACATACATATTGCAATACCATTACCAACTATTAGAATGAATATGTTTTAAAAGAGTGGTATACTTATGGGAGAGACAAGATGGCAGGAAACTAGGAGGAGGCACCGTTTTAACCTGTACCCTAAAGTGAGCTGATTATCTAACAAAGAACTCTGATTACCCATGAAATAAGCCTGAGATCAGAATTACACACTTCTGGATCTCTACGAGGGCAGAAGATGTCAATGAGCAGGTAAAGTGGAGTGAGAACATTGGACTGATATCAGAAGATAAATAAGAGGGGGAGGGAATGACCAGAAGTGACCCACTGGAAAGTAATAGCCCAATACAAGAGTGCTCTGCAACTGGGGACCTGCATTAACTTGGAGTCTGGTTGAAAGCACTCAAAAAAAGCAAAGGATCTTGGGGGGAAATTGTGGGCATTGGGGCAGTTAGGGACTGGGGCTTAAGTCTCCCGACCTAGGACAGCCACCCCTGGCACTGAGCCAGAGAGAGTGTGGCAGAGAAACCAAGACTTGGTCCCTGAGTTGCCAACACGCCTGAGAGCTTGTGGGGTCTGGCTCCTGTGAGGGGCTGGGAGCCTCGCCAGCTGGCAGAAACACAGCCTTGTGCACTCTCCACATGCACATTGTGCCATGCTATCAGAGTCTGAGTCACACCCACACCTCCCCCTGAAAGAGGTGCATGCAGGCTCCAGTCCAGCACTCTCAGACTCGGAAAGTCTTAACACTCCCAGCCCGGGCCAGGAAAATCTCAGTGTGCTATCACTGCTTGGAGCATCTTTGGCAGTTTGGAACTGCCCAGACAACCGCCACTATTGCAGTTTTGGGTACAAGCAGTAGTTACTGCGTCCCCAAGGACTGCGACTGGGAATGTGCTCTGCCAGTGACCAAGGGGGAATTTATGTGCTCTGGAGCGCCCAGAGGGGAACAGACTGAGGCTTCTCTCTGAGAGGGAGGTCTGGGTGCAGTTTGGTTTCCTCTAAACCTCCAAAAACCATCAAAAGTTGTCAAGGCAAGAGAAAACAAATGAACAAACAAACAAAAAAACCTCCAGAGAACAAAAGCCTGAAAAACAGGTTTCCTCAAAGCCCACCCCCGGGGGTGGGAGGATTAACTCAGGAACACTGCCTGAAAACACAGGTGGCAGGCCCATCCCCCAGAAAGCCAACTGTGGTGGTGGGGGGGGGGGTAAGCAATCAACCACCACTACTTCATAGATACAACTTTAATTTTTAATTCATTCCCACTATTATGGTTCATTTTTTTAATATATAATTTTTAACCTATTGACCATCAGTGAGATGTCCAGTACATCAAATTCCATAATAATCTTTTAACCTGAAATTTTGATACATATACCTGTGTTTTTCTTTTGCTTTTCTATTTTTAATTTTTTTGTTTTATTTTATTTTAGTTTAGTTTATTCTTTTTTATTTTTATTTTTTAATATTTATATAGAGTTAAACTTCAAGGTAATCACCTTTCCCCAATGAATGCTACCCCTATAGGTAAACCAATTTTTAATCCCCCTTTATCTTAGGAAAATTGAGTCCTTTAACAAAGGTACCAAGATACATCCAGGAAGAATCAAAATAACCTTCCTCACCCACACTGAGAATTTATAACCACTCTCCCATCTTTTTCTTCTGCCGGTGTTTCTGTCTATTTGTGTTTGTCCTGGTAGTATATAAATCTCATACTTGGGGTTCTTTTTAACGAGGTTCTTCTTTTTTTTTTTTTTTTTTTTTGCATATATATATTTTTTCTCTTGTCATCTACTTTTATCAGTCTTTTTGTTTGACTGTTTTTGTTTGTATACTTCATAAATCTTTCCTTGGGACCCATTTGGACTAGGCCGTCTCTTTATTTTATCTTTCTTTTCTTTCCTGCCTCTCTCTCTCTCTCTTTCTTTCTTTCTTTTTTTTCTTTTTTCTCTCTTTTTTTTTCCTCTCATTTGGGTGGGGACTCTTGATTGCTCAAGCATTCCAGGGTGCACCTTGACTGCACCACAGTCAATATCATCCAGCTATATACATTCAGCTATCTCCCACCAAAATGAGTAGGAGGAGGAATGCCCAACAAAAGAAAAATTCAGAGGCTAGGCATTCTGCAACAGAGTTAATGGCTATAGCCATAGACAAGATGTTGGAAAGATAATTCAGGCTAACAATTATCTAGGCAATAGCTAAGTTGGAGAAAGCCACCAATGACCAAATGGAATTGATTAGGGCAGAACTGAAAGCCACCAGGGATGATGTTCACAATGTTCTTAATGAGTTCCAATCTAATCTAAATTCTCTCAAATCTAGGGTAACTGAGACAGAAGATAGAATTAGTGATCTGGAGGACAAAGAGATAGAGAGAAAGGATCAGGAGGAAACCTGAAACAAACAGCTTAGAAGCCACAAAAACAGAATTAGGGAAATAAATGACACCATGAAACATTCCAATGTCAGAATTATTGGAATCCCTGACAGGGAGGAGAAAGAAAGAAGACTAGAATATATAGTGGAACAAATTCTCCGTGAAAATTTTCCCAATGGAAATTGGAACCAGTGTTCATATACTAGAGGCAGAACAGTCTCCTCCCAAGATTATAGAATCTAGAAAGTCCTCAAGACACCTGATAGTAATAATGAGGAATCATAATCTCTTGAAAGCAACCAGGACAAAGAAGCTCCTTACATACAAAGGAAAGCCCATCAGAATAATGTCAGATCTGTCCATAGAGACCTGGCAAGCCAGAAAGGGCTGGCAAGATGTATTCAGGGCACTAAATGAGAAGAACATGCAGCCAAGAACACTTTATCCAGCAAGACTGACATTCAAAATGGATGGAGAGATAAAGAGTTTCCAAAAGAGCAAGGCTTAAAAGAGTATGCAACCACCAAGCTGACACTGCAGGAAATACTAAGGTGGGTTCTATAAAAGAGGAAAAGTCCTAAGTGTATCATTGAACAGAAATATATGGAGACAATCTACAGAAAGTAAACTTCAAAGGTAACCCGATATCAATAAAAAGTATCTATCAATAATCACTCTCAATGTGAATAGCCTAAATGTGCCCTCAAAATGACACAGGGTTGCAGATTGGATAAAACGATAGGATCCATCCATATGTTGTCTGAAAGAGACCCATTTTGAACCTAAGGATACACCCAGACTGAAAGTGAAGGGATAGAGAAGCATCTTTAATGCCAATGGGCCTCAAAAGAAGGCTGGGGTAGCAATTCTCATATTAGATAAATCAGATTTTAAACTAAAGACTGTAGTCAGAGATACAGAAGGACACTACATAATTCTTAAAGGGACTATCCAACAAGATGATCTAACAATTGTAAATATTTATGCCCCCTATATGGGAGCAGCCAATTACATAAGAAAACTATTAATCAAGATAAAGAGTAATATTGTTATGAATACATTAATAGTAGGAGATATTAACATGCCTCTTTCAGTAATAGACAGATCATCGAAGCAGAAAATCAATAAAGAGCACTGAATGACACATTGGACCAGATGGACCCCATAGATGTATACAGAACATTCCACCCTAAAACAACACAATACTCATTCTTCTTATGGAACCTTCTCCAGAACAGACCACATACTGGGTCACAAATCAGGGCTCAACCTATACCAAAAAACTGAGATTGTTTGTTCATATTCTCAGATCACAATGCTTTGAAACTGGAGCTCAATCACAAGGAAAATTTCAGAAGGACCTCAAACACGTGGAAGCTAAAGACCACCTTGCTTAAGAATGCTTGTATCAATCAGGAGATCAAAGAAGAACTGAAACAATTCATGGAAACCAATGAGAATGAAGACACTTTGGTCCAAACCTATGGGATACAGCAAAGGTGCTAAGGGGGAAATATATAGCCACCCAAGTATCCCTCAAAAAAATTGAAAACTCCAGAATACACCAGCTGTCTCTACACCCTAAAGAACTGGAGAATCAACAACATATCAAACCAACTCCACACATAAGAAGGGAAATAATCAAGATTAGAACAGATATCAATGAGGCAGAAACCAGAGGTACAGTAGAATGTATCAATGAAACTAGAAGCTGGTTTTTTGAAAGAATCAATAGGATCAATAAACAATTGGCCACACTAATCCAAAAAAAAAGAAAGAAAGAAAGAAAGAAAACTCAAATTAATAAAATTATGAATGAAAAGAGAGAGATTACAGCAAACACTAAGGAAATAGAAACAATTATCAGAAGTCATTATCAACAGTTATGTGCAAATAAGTTAAGACACCTAGATGAAGTGGATGCATTCCTGGAAAACTGTAAACTCCCAAAATTGAACCAGGAAGAAATCGACAACCTGAATAGACCAATATCTAGTAATGAGATTGAAGCAGTGATCAAAAACCTCCCAAAAAACGAGAGCCCAGGATCTGATGGATTCCTTGGGGAATTCTACCAAACTTTCAAAGAAGAAATAACATCTATTCTCCTGAAGTTGTTTCAAAAAATTGAAGCAGAAGGAAAACTTCCAGACTCTTTCTATGAAGCCAGCATTACCATAATCCCCAAATCAGGCAAAGACACCACAAAAAAGGATAATTTCAGACCAATATCACTGATGAATATGGATGCTAAGATTCTCAACAAAATCCTAGCAAATAGGATCCAAAAGCACATTAAAAAGATTATCCACCATGACCAAGTGGGATTCATCCCTGGGCTACAAGGATGGTTCAACATTCGCAAATCAATCAATGTGATAGAACAAATCAATAAGAGAAGAGAGAAGAACCACATTGTCCTCTCAATTGATGCAGAAAAAGCATTTGACAAAATCCAGCATCCATTCCTGACTAAAATGTTTCAGATTATAGGGATAGAGGGCATATTCCTGAACTTCATAAAATCTATCTATGAGAAACACACATCAAATATTATCCTCAATGGGAAAAAGCTCACAGCCTTCCTGTTGAGACCAGGAACACAACAGGGATGCCCACTCTCACCACTCTTGTTCAACATAGTATTAGAAGTCCTAGCAACAGCAATCAGACAACAAAGAGAAAGAAAAGTATCCAAATTGGCAATGATGAAGTCAAACTCTCTCTCTTCACAGATGACACGATTCTTTCTATGGAAAACCCAAAAGACTCCATCCATAAACTACTAGAACTCATACAGCATATCAGTAATGTGGCAGGATGCAAAGTCAATGTACAGAAATTAGTGACTTTCTTATACACTAACAATGAAAATACAGAAAGGGAAATTAAAGAATCGATTCCATTTACTATAGCACCAAGAACCATAAGATACCTGGGAATAAACCTAACCAAAGTGGTAAAGGATCTGTACTAGAGGAAGCACAGAACACTAATGAAAGAAATTGAAGAAGACACAAAAAGATGGAAGACGATTCCATGCTCTTGGATAGGAAGAATAAGCATTGTTAAAATGTCTAAACTGCCTAGAGCAATTTATACTTTCAATGCCATCCTAATCAAAATTTTACCAGTATTTTTCAAAGATCTGGAACAAACAATTCTAAAAATTTGTATGGATCCAGAAGAGACTCTTAATTGCTAAGGAAATGTTGAAAAAGAAAACTGAGGGCATCATGTTACCTGATTTCAAGCTTTACTACAAAGCTGTGATTACCAATACAGCATGGTACTGGCATAAAAACAGACACATAGATCAGTGGGACAGAGTAGAGAGCCCAGATATAGACCCTCAACTCTATGGTCAAATAATCTTTGACAAAGCAGGAAAAAATATACAGTGGAAAAAAGAGAGTCTCTTCAATAAATGGTGCTGGGAAAACTGGACAGCTATATGTAGAAGAATGATTCTCGACCATTCTCTTACACTGCACACAAAGATAAACTCAAAATGGATAAAAGACCTCAAAGTGAGATAGGAATCCATCAGAATCCTAGAGGAGAACATAGGCAGCAACCTCTTCAATATCAGCCACAGCAACTCCTTTCATGATATGTCTCCAAAGGCAAAGGAAACAAAAGTGAAAATGAACTTTTGGGACTTCATCAAGATCAAAAGCTTCTGCCCAGCAAAGGAAAGAGTCAACAAAACAAAGATGCAACCCACGGAATGGGAAAAGATATTAGGAAATGACAGTACAGAGAAAAGAGTGATATATAGGATCTATAAAGAACTTCTCAAACTCAACATACACAAAACAGATAATCCTGTCAAAAAATGGGCAGAAGACATGAACAGACACTTCTCCAATGAAGACATACAAATGGCTATCAGACACATGAAAAAATGTTCATCATCACTAGCCATCAGGGAGATTCAAATTAAAACCACATTGAGATATCAACTTGCACCAGTTAGAATGACCAAAATTAGCAAGACAGGAAACGACATGTGTTGGAGAGGATGTGGAGAAAGGGGAACCCTCTTGCACTGTTGGTGGGAATGCAAGTTGGTGCAGGCACTTCAGAGAACAGTGTGGAGGTTCCTCAAGAAATTAAAAATAGAGCTTCCCTATGACCCTGCACTACTGGGTATTTACCCCAAAGATACATGTAGTAAAAAGAAAGGACATCTGTACCCCAATGTTTATAGCAGCAATGGTCACGGTCACCAAACAGTGGAAAGAACCAAGATGCCCTTCAATGAATGAATGGATAAGGAAGATATGGTCCATATACACTATGGAGTATTACGCCTCCATCAGAAAGGATGAATACCCAACTTTCGTAGCAACATGGACGGGACTAGAAGAGATTATGCTGAGTGAAAAAATCAAGCAGAGAGAGTCAATTATCATACAGTTTCACTTATTTGTGGAGCATTACAAATAGCATGGAGGACAAGGGGAGTTAGAGAGGAGAAGGCAGTGGAGGGAAATTGGAAGGGGAGGTAAACCATGAGAGACTATGGACTCTGAAAAACAATCTGAGGGTTTTGAAGAGGCAGGGGTTGGGAGTTTGGGGGAACCAGGTGGTGGGTATTATGGAGGGCACATATTTCATGGAGGACTGAGTATGGTGCATAAACAATGAATTCTGTTATGCTGAAAAGAAATTTTTAAAAAAAAGGAAAAAAAGTGTGGTATACTAAACAATGGTCAGGAAACGGAGAAACTGGGGTTCTCATGCTTCTGATGAAATATAAATACTACAAGCACTCCTTGGTGGCTCCACTGGTAAATGTCTGCCTTCTGCTCATATTATGATCCCGGGGCCCCGGGATTGAGACCCACATCAGGCTCCCTGCTTGGTGGAACCATGCTTCTCCCTCTCCCACTTCCCCTGCTTGTGTTCCCTCTCTCATGTCTCTCTCTCTCTGTCAATGAAATAAATAATATCTTCAAAAAAGAAATATAAATAATACAACACCTGTACAAAACATATTGCCTTTTTTTTTAAAGTTGAATATACCACTCTCATATGATCCAGTCATTTAAGTCCCAGGTATTTATCCAAAGCAGAAAAGCATATATTCATACAAAAACTTCACATGAATATTTGTAGAAGATTTATTTGCAATAGCCCTAATGAGAAACATCTGAATAATCATCAATGAAAAAACGATGGATAAACATTTGATGGTATATTTATATGATGGAATAATACTCAAAAACAGCAAAAAAGAATGAATTAATAATACATGCTTATCATGAGTTAGTCTCAAAATAAGTTTATTGGGTAAAAGAAATCATTTACAAAAAAGCATATTCTGTATAATTTCATTTCTCTAAATTCTAGAAAATTCAAACTAATCTATATTGGCAGATACAAATTGGTTATTTCTTGAGAAATGTAGGAGTGGTGGGGAAAGGAGAAATGGTGGAATACAAATGGGTAAAAAGAAACTTGGAGTAATTAGTATAGTCACTATTTTGACTGTTATTATGGGCATATCCACTTGTCAAGACTTCTTAAAGACTAGGAACACAAACTTTCTTAAAATTTTCCACCAAATTATTGAAATACATCCGAAAAAGTTCTTAAAATTCCTTAAAAAATAATGCCTCTTTCTCCCTTACTTTTGGGCTACTGTTCATTATGTGGTAACTTATATTTTAAGCCTTATCTTCAAAGTAATGTTATTTTCAACTACTATAGCTATTCTTTCATCTGTTAATTGCCCTATTTCTTTAATTTAATAACTTAGTACCTAATTATCCAATATATTTAATCAGCACTTTAAACTTTTAAGTATTTTCAGATATCATATATTATTTGATGCAATAGGTTTTTAATTATAAAGAATATTAACATACTTAGATTCTATTTTTGATCAGTAGATAAAATTTCTAAACATAAATATTATTAGTATTTTATGAACAACTTAGTCACATGATTATTATTTTTCTTATATTTTATTCTTTCATCTGAAATTTCTATGCTTTCATTACTTATAAAAGATTTAATAGTACTTACAGTAATTTCTCTTGTTACTGTTTTTCTGGCTATTTATATCTATTATCATGTTTGATATTTATGATAGTATCCTGAAGAAGATATCATATCCTCATTTTATAAATGAAGAAATTTAAGTTTATTATAGTTAAAATAATGTTATTCAGTTGACAACCAGGGTACATATTTAATTTGGTTTGATTTGAAGATAAGGGATAGTAAGTTCTATGGTAGTATTATACCATTTTAACTCTTTCTTGCAATGATAAACTGAATTTCTACTCTCCAAAACACTGGCTTTCTTGTCATATCATAAACTTTTTGTAGTTTTACTTCTGCTTTAAGATGCATTTTTCAGGAGGAGTCAAGATGGCGGAGAAGTAGCAGGCTGAGACTACTTCAGCTAGCTGGAGATCAGCTAGATAGCTTATCTAAAGATTGCAAACACCTGAAAATCCATCGGCAGATCGAAGAGAAGAAGAACAGCAATTCTGGAAACAGAAAAACAACCACTTTCTGAAAGGTAGGACCGGCGGAGAAGTGAATCCAAAGTGATGGGAAGATAGACCCCGGGGGGAGGGGCCGTCTCCCGGCAAGCGGCGGAGCAACGGCGCACAAAATCAGGACTTTTAAAAGTCTGTTCCGCTGAGGGACATTGCTCCAGAGGCTAAACCGGGGCGAAGCCCACACGGGGTCAGCGTGGCCTCAGGTCCCGCAGGGTCACAGAACGATCGGGGGTGTCTGAGTGTCGCAGAGCTTGCGGGTATTGGAACGGGAAAGCCGGCTACAGAGACAGAGCCGGCAGTATTCTCACAGCTCGGTGTTACGTTGAACCGGTCGCAGGCTCGGTGAGCTCGGAGCGCGGCCAGAGGTCAGGCAGACGGGAGTAACTGGGCGCTGTTCTCTGAGGGCACACTGAGGAGTGGGGCCCTGGGCTCTCGGCTGCTCCGGGCCGGAGACCAGGAGGCCGCCATTTGTATTCCCGTCCTCCGGAACTCTACGGAAAGCGCTCAGGGAACAAAAGCTCCTGAAAGCAAACCCGAGCGGATTACTCACCCGGCCCCTGATAAGGGCGGTGCAATTCTGCCTGGGGCAAAGACACTTGAGAATCACTACAACAGGCCCCTCCCCCAGAAGATCAACAAGAAATCCAGCCCAGACCAAGTTCACCTACCAAGGAGTGCGGTTTCAATACCAAGGAGAGCAGCAGAATTCCAGAGGAGGAGAAAGCAAAGCACGGAACTCATGGCTTTTTCCCTGTGATTATTTTTAGTCTTGCAGTTAATTTAATTTTTTTCTTTTTAATTTTTTGTTTTTTTTCTCGCCTTCTGGTTAAATTTTTTTTTAACTTTTACCTTTTTCTTTTTTAAAGTTTTTTAACTAGTTTATCTAATATATATATTTTTTCTTTTTTATATTTTTCTTATTTGTTTTCTTTTTTTAAAATTCTTTTCTTTTCTTTTTTCTTTTTTTTTTTCTTTCTTCCTTTTTGAACCTCTTTTTATCCCCTTTCTTTCCCCTCACGATTTGGGAACTCTTCTAATTTGGTTAAAGCATATTTTCCTGGGGTTGTTGCCACCCTTTTAGTATTTTACTTGCTCCTTCATATACTCTTACCTGGACAAAATGACAAGAAGGAAAAATTCAACACAAAAAAAAGAACAAGAGGCAGTACCGAAGGCTAGGGACCTAATCAATACAGACATTGGTAATATGTCAGATCTAGAGTTCAGAATGACAATTCTCAAGGTTCTAGCCGGGCTCGAAAAAGGCATGGAAGATATTAGAGAAACCCTCTCGAGAGATGTAAAAGCCCTTTCTGGAGAAATAAAAGAACTAAAATCTAACCAAGTTGAAATCAAAAAAGCTATTAATGAGGTGCAACCAAAAATGGAGGCTCTCACTGCTAGGATAAATGAGGCAGAAGAAAGAATTAGTGATATAGAAGACCTAATGACAGAGAATAAAGAAGCTGAGCAAAAGAGGGACTAACAGCTACTGGACCACGAGGGGAGAATTCGAGAGATAAGTGACACCATAAGACGAAACAACATGAGAATAATTGGGATTCCAGAAGAAGAAGAAAGAGAGAGGGGAGCAGAAGGTATACTGGAGAGAATTATTAGGGAGAATTTCCCCAATATGGCAAAGGGAACGAGCATCAAAATTCAGGAGGTTAAGAGAACACCCCTCAAAAATCAATAAGAATAGGCCCACACCCCGTCACCTAATAGTAAAATTTACAAGTCTCAGTGACAAAGAGAAAATCCTGAAAGCAGCCCAGGAAAAGAAGTCTGTAACATACAATGGTAAAAATATTAGATTGGCAGCTGACTTATCCACAGAGACCTGGCAGGCCAGAAAGAGCTGGCATGATATTTTCAGAGCACTAAACGAGAAAAACATGCAGCCAAGAATACTATATCCAGCTAGGCTATCATTGAAAATAGAAGGAGAAATTAAAAGCTTCCAGGACAAACAAAAACTGAAAGAATTTGCAAATACCAAACCAGCTCTACAGGAAATATTGAAAGGGGTCTTCTTAGCAAAGAGAGAGCCTACAAGTGGTAGATCAGAAAGGAACAGAGACCATAAACAGTAACAGTCACCTTACAGGCAATACAATGGCACTAAATTCATATCTCTCAATACTTACCCTGAATGTTAATGGGCTAAATGCCCCTGTCAAAAGACACAGGGTATCAGAATGGATAAAAAAACAAAACCCACATATGTTGCATCCAAGAAACTCATTTTAAGCCCGAAGACACCTCCAGATTTAAAGTGAGGAGGTGGAAAAGAATTTACCATGCTAATGGACATCAGAAGCAAGCAGGAGTGGCAATCCTTATATCAGATCAATTAGATTTTAAACCAAACACTATAATAAGAGATGAGGAAGGACACTATATCATACTCAAAGGGTCTGTCCAACAAGAAGATTTAACAATTTTAAATATCTATGCCCCCAACGTGGGAGCAGCCAACTATATAAACCAATTAATAGCAAAATCAAAGAAACACATCAACAATAATACAATAATAGTAGGGGACTTTAACACTCCCCTCAATGAAATGGACAGATCATCCAAGCAAAAGATCAGCAAGGAAATAAAGGCCTTAAATGACACACTGGACCAGATGGACATCACAGATATATTCAGAACATTTCATCCCAAAGCAACAGAATACACATTCTTCTCCAGTGCACATGGAACATTCTCCAGAATAGATCACATCCTCGGTCCTAAATCAGGACTCAACCGGTATCAAAAGATTGGGATCATTCCCTGCATATTTTCAGACCACAATGCTCTAAAGCTAGAACTCAACCACAAAAGGAAGTTTGGAAAGAACCCAAATACATGGAGACTAAACAGCATCCTTCTAAAGAATGAATGGGTCAACCGGGAAATTAAAGAATTGAAAAAAATCATGGAAACAAATGATAATGAAAATACAACGGTTCAAAATCTGTGGGACACAACAAAGGCAGTCCTGAGAGGAAAATATATAGCGGTACAAGCCTTTCTCAAGAAACAAGAAAGGTCTCAGGTACACAACCTAACCCTACACCTAAAGGAGCTGGAGAAAGAACAAGAAAGAAACCCTAAGCCCAGCAGGAGAAGAGAAATCATAAAGATCAGAGTAGAAATCAATGAAATAGAAACCAAAAAAACAATAGAACAAATCAACGAAACTAGGAGCTGGTTCTTTGAAAGAATTAATAAAATTGATAAACCCCTGGCCCGACTTATCAAAAAGAAAAGAGAAAGGACCCAAATAAATAAAATCATGAATGAAAGAGGAGAGATCACAACTAACACCAAAGAAATACAAACTATTTTAAGAACATACTATGAGCAACTCTACGCCAATAAATTTGACAATCTGGAAGAAATGGATGCATTCCTAGAAACATATAAACTACCACAACTGAACCAGGAAGAAATAGAAAGCCTGAACAGACCCATAACCAGTAAGGAGATTGAAACAGTCATTAAAAATCTCCAAACAAACAAAAGCCCAGGGCCAGATGGCTTCTCGGGGGAATTTTACCAAACATTTAAAGAAGAACTAATTCCTATTCTCCTGAAACTGTTCCAAAAAATAGAAATGGAAGGAAAACTTCCAAACTCATTTTATGAGGCCAGCATCACCTTGATCCCAAAACCAGACAAGGATCCCATCAAAAAAGAGAGCTATAGACCAATATCCTTGATGAACACAGATGCGAAAATACTCAACAAAATACTAGCCAATAGGATTCAACAGTACATTAAAAGGATTATTCACCACGACCAAGTGGGATTTATTCCAGGGCTGCAAGGTTGGTTCAACATCCGCAAATCAGTCAATGTGATACAACACATCAATAAAAGAAAGAGCAAGAACCATATGATACTCTCAATAGATGCTGAAAAAGCATTTGACAAAGTACAGCATCCCTTCCTGATCAAAAAAGTGTAGGGATAGAGGGCACATACCTCAATATCATCAAAGCCATCTATGAAAAACCCACCGCAAATATCATTCTCAATGGAGAAAAACTGAAAGCTTTTCCGCTAAGGTCAGGAACACGGCAGGGATGTCCATTATCACCACTGCTATTCAACATAGTACTAGAGGTCCTAGCCTCAGCAATCAGACAACAAAAGGAAATTAAAGGCATCCAAATTGGCAAAGAAGAAGTCAAATTATCACTCTTCACAGATGATATGATACTATATGTGGAAAACCCAAAAGACTCCACTCCAAAACTGCTAGAACTTGTACAGGAATTCAGTAAAGTGTCAGGATATAAAATTAATGCACAGCAATCAGTTGCATTTCTCTACACCAACAGCAAGACAGAAGAAAGAGAACTTAAGGAGTCAATCCCATTTACAATTGCACCCAAAACCATAAGATACCTAGGAATAAACCTAACCAAAGAGGCACAGAATCTATACTCAGAAAACTATAAAGTACTCATGAAAGAAATTGAGGAAGACACAAAGAAATGGAAAAATGTTCTATGCTCCTGGATTGGAAGAATAAGTATTGTGAAAATGTCTATGCTACCTAAAGCAATCTACACATTTAATGCAATTCCTATCAAAGTACCATCCATCTTTTTCAAAGAAATGGAACAAATAATTCTAAAATTTATATGGAACCAGAAAAGACCTCGAATAGCCGAAGGGATATTGAAAAAGAAAGCCAACGTTGGTGGCATCACAATTCCGGACTTCAAGCTCTATTACAAAGCTGTCATCATCAAGACAGCATGGTACTGGCACAAAAACAGACACATAGATCAATGTAACAGAATAGAGAGCCCAGAAATAGACCCTCAACTCTACAGTCAACTAATCTTCGACAAAGCAGGAAAGAATGTCCAATGGAAAAAAGACACCCTCTTCAATAAATGGTGCTGGGAAAACTGGACAGCCACATGCAGAAAAATGAAATTGGACCATTTCCTTACACCACACACAAGAATAGACTCAAAATGGATGAAGGACCTCAATGTGCGAAAGGAATCCATCAAAATCCTTGAGGAGAACACAGGCAGCAACCTCTTCGACCTCTGCCGCAGCAACATCTTCCTAGGAACAACGCCAAAGGCAAGGGAAGCAAGGGAAAAAATGAACTATTGGGATTTCATCAAGATCAAAAGCTTTTGCACAGCAAAGGAAACAGTTAACAAAAATCAAAAGACAACTGACAGAATGGGAGAAGATATTTGCAAACGACATATCAGATAAAGGACTAGTGTCCAGAATCTATAAAGAACTTAGCAAACTCAACACCCAAAGAACAAATAATCCAATCAAGAAATGGGCAGAGGACATGAACAGACATTTCTGCAAAGAAGACATCCAGATGGCCAACAGACACATGAAAAAGTGCTCCATATCACTCGGCATCAGGGAAATACAAATCAAAACCACAATGAGATATCACCTCTCACCAGTTAGAATGGCTAAAATCAACAAGTCAGGAAATGACAGATGCTGGCGAGGATGCGGAGAAAGGGGAACCCTCCTACACTGTTGGTGGGAATGCAAGCTGGTGCAGCCACTCTGGAAAACAGCATGGAGGTTCCTCAAAATGTTGAAAATAGAACTGCCCTATGACCCAGCAATTGCACTCTTGGGTATTTACCCTAAAGATACAAACGTAGTGATCCAAAGGGGCACGTGCACCCGAATGTTTATAGCAGCAATGTCCACAATAGCCAAACTATGGAAAGAACCTAGATGTCCATCATCAGATGAATGGATCAAGAAGATGTGGTATATATACACAATGGAATACTATGCAGCCATCAAAAGAAATGAAATCTTGCCATTTGCGACAACATGGATGGAACTAGAGCATATCATGCTTAGCGAAATAAGTCAAGCAGAGAAAGACAACTATCATATGATCTCCCTGATATGAGGACGTGGTGATGCAACATGGGGGCTTAAGTGGGTAGGAGAAGAATCAATGAAACAAGATGGGATTGGGAGGGAGACAAACCATAAGTGACTCTTAATCTCACAAAACAAACTGAGGGTTGCTGGGGGGAGGGGGTTTGGGAGAAGGGGGTGGGATTATGGATATTGGGGAGGGTATGTGCTTTGGTGAGTGCTGTGAAGTGTGTAAACCTGGTGATTCACAGACCTGTACCCCTGGGGATAAAAATATATGTTTATAAAAAATAAAAAATTAAAAGAAAAAAGATGCATTTTTCAGTTTTTTTTAAATGTAATCTTGGCCAAATGATTCCAAAGTACTTTTCTATTTCATATTAATCACTATCAATGAACTCTTCTTACCCTCTTATCCCTGCTCTCTTTTCAATAGCTTTTTCCTACCATATTTTTCTCTCATATTTCTGATTATTCTACTATTTTACTCCATGTGTTTGCTCTGTGAGAGTCTGGTTTCTTCTAAAAAATCTTTCAGTCTCCAAATGTACTATTTAATTTTCTCATCCTGAAACACTTTACACATGATTGGATTTTTTTTTAACCCACTCTTTTCTGCTTTTCCTTTCAAACTACCAAATTTATATTCCTCTCTGTCTTTTACTTCAATATCCTAATTACCTTAATAAGTGACTAATATTTTTTTCTTAACTGATGATGAAAATACTGAAATAAAACACTTATACAATAACTCTTATGAGCCTGTCACTGTTTTAAATGCTTCAAACATTTTTATTTATTTTAAACCCACAGTATGCCTATGAAAATAAGTAGTATGACCAGCTCCAACTTTATAAGTGAGAAAAATATGAACAATTATACATATTACCCCAAATCACCCTGCTAGTAATTGAAATTGGGTTTGAATTCAAGCAGATGCCTCCAGATTGTATGCAACTAGTCTTTGTTATACTGATTCTCATTAACGAAAGAACATACGTTTTTAGCCTATTGTCAATTTCTCTTTTTCAAAACTAATTATCAGAGTACATTCTGTCTATTTTTGTCATAAGAAGGCAGAATTTAAAAGCTGCTTCACAACTTTTTCTGAGTCCTAACAAAATACAGATATTGAAATATAACCTTCCCTATACAGACTGCAAAATGACCCCATCATATATACAAATAAACTGAATTATAAGAATGATATCGAAGTGTCTTCCCCTTAGGCTAGTTGCCCCTCTTGAATGTGCCCTTGTTATTTGAAACAATTTTATCAGATTCTGACTCTTTTTCCTTCCATTTATTAGAAGCACACACATACAATATTCCAAAACTCTAATGCCAGCAAATATATATTCTATTCACCCTAATGGTGATTTTTGCAGACCTTCATTTGACAATATTCTTCTGCAATGCTTATCTTTTTAGTTTTATAAACTATATGCAGAATTTTCTCACCATTTTCCTTCCATTTAAAAAAATCATTTTCAGTATCATTTCATCTTCTTCACTGTCAAAGCATATCATTTCTTTTTAATCTTATTTTCTTCTGTTACACATGAAAAACAAAATCCAAGTTCTTCAAAACTGTATTTTCACCAGTCCTCAGACATCTACAAAATTCAAAAATGAGCCCTGTCAGAAGGATGCTTCTTTTCATTGACAATCATATTGTTACATCAGTTTTTAAACATTCAAAAGATTTTATTAAGAGATCAGAAAGAACAACAGCAAAATAGATCAACAGACAGCAAAAACCATCAAGGCATTCTGTTCACACCTTTTAGATATGGCCTGAGAATTTCAAATGCTTTTCTCTAGTTTCTCAAAATAATTGAGCTATATAGATCCTTAATAGATGGATTGGATTGCATCTTTCCTGGAGAGGTGTACATAACAAACTACAGAGTCTCCTTATGTGACTGACTTACCTAGTTCTTAAACTATCTGCAAGAAAGTAGCAACTTTTAACATCCACGCCTTAGAGTGTGCTGGCTAGACAAAATGACATTTTCTCATCAAGAATAATTCCATTCTCAAACCCCAATATCAGGGGAAAACAATACATTAAGCTTCTGGTATTGCCCTAAAACCTATATATTTCATAGACACAACTTCTATTTTTCATTCATTCTCACTATTCTTGTTCTTTTTAAAATTTTTAATCTACTTACCATTACAACTAGATATTTAATACAACATATTCCATAATAACCTTTTAAATTAAACTTTTTTCATACATATACTTGTGTTTTCTTTTCTCTTCTATTTTTTAAATATACATATAGATATAAGCTTCAAGGTAATCCTCTTTCCCTAATTAATACTATCCCTATATATAAAAAAGTTTTAATCTCCCTTTATATCTGAAAAGTTGAGTTCTTTAACAAATTAAAACCACATTGGCATGCAATTTTACACCAGTTAAGAAATTAAGAAGACTGTAAACAACAAGTTTTGGAGAGAATATAGAGAAAGGGGAACCCTCTTACACTGTTGGTGGGAATGCAAGTTTGTGTAGTCACATTGGAAAACTGTGGAGATTCCTTAAGAAATTAAAAATAGAGACACATTATGACCCTGCAATTGCACTACTGGGTATTAACCATACAGATGTAGTGGAAAAAAGGGCCATCTGTACCCCAATATTCGTAGTAGCAATGGCCACAATTGTCAAACTATGGAAAGAGTCATGATGCCCTTTAACAGATGAATGGATAAAGATGATGTGTCCATATATGCAATAGAGTATTATGACCCCCTCAGAAAGGATGAATACCCAACTTTTGTATCAATGTGGATGAGACTGGAAGAGATTGTGCTTAGTGAAATAAGTCAAGCAGAGAAAGTCAATTATAATATGGTTTCACTTATTTGTGGAGCATAAGGAATAACATGGAGGACATTGGGAAATGGAGAGCAGAAGTGAGTTGAAGGAAATTGGAGGGGAGACAAACTATGACAGACTGTGGACTCTGAGAAACAAACTGAGGGTTTTGGAGGAGAGTGGGGTAGGGAGTTGGGTGAAGCCGGTGATGTGTATTAAGGAGGGCATGTATTTCATGCTCCAGGGAGCCTCCTTCCCATGGCTGCCTTTGTCAGTACTCCTATCTGGGATCCATACCTCAGCATTGCACAGGTCACCGCTGAGGGATTATGACCAGAGATGGTACTGAGTTCCTTCAGGCGCAGGCTGGGAGTATCCAGACCCTCAGCAGGTCTTAGAGGTCACAGGCTAGCACCCACATGGAACTTTCTCAGGCACAGTCATGGAATGGGTCAGACCCCAGTTGTGCAGTACTTGCAGAGCACAAAAGTCTGTAGTTTTAGAGAGCACAGGCTGTCACCCAAATCATACTCCCTCAATGGGGGTGGGGGGTGGAGGGAGTGGGCAGAAGTGCACCCAGCTGAGCGGTGGTGCAAGCTCTGCAACCCCAGGGCCTCAGGGACCAGGAACTGGACACTCTGCCACAATCTTTCTGGCCTGGGTGGTTGTTGGCAGTGGCTGTCCACTGAGTCCGTGTGCTTAGGCCCGTGTCCCTGACTGCCTCATTCCACCAGTTGCCCCTTAAGATCTTTTGTTATTTTTGAATGTTTTTAACCAGACTCCAAGTTAATGTTGATCCCCAATCAGAGGGCACATTTGCATTGGGGTATTACTTTCCATTGGGTCACTTCTGGTGGCTCCCTCCCCCTTCTGTTTAATCCTCTAATATCAGTCCAAGTGTTCCCACTCCACTTTACCTCTCCACTGATGTTTTCTGTCCCCATAGAGATCCAGAAGTGTATAATCCTACATCTCAGACTGATTTCTTGGGTGTTCAGAGTGTTCTGGTAAATAATTAGCTTACTTTAGGGGACCACTTAAAACAGGGTCTCCTAATTCTCTGCCATCTTGCCCCTCTTCCTGATTGCAGAATTATACTTTGATTTCTGAGAGGTAATGTAACTCCCAAATTATGTCTGGTTGCATGTATAATGTATAATGTGCATATTATATATTCATGCTGTATATTATTATGTTCTTTTCTTAAAAAAACATTTTATTTATTTCAGGAAAGAGAGAGAGAGAGAGCTTGAGCAAGGGAGAGAGGCAGTGAGAGATGCAGGCTCCCAGCTGAACAGGAAGCCTGATGCTGGGCTTGATCCCAGGACCCCGGGATCATGATCTGAGGCAGAGACAAGCACTTAACTGAGCCACTATTTATATATATATATATATATATTTTTTTTTTTTCTAATATTCTAATTTACCTAGACATGTCTTTCTTGGTCTAATCCAAATAACATATGAAAATATCCATAAAAATCTACTCATTAATTGTCACCACTATTTGTTTCCCAAAGGAGGTAATCAATGAGATTTAATTACAGAGTTAAAAGTATTTAAAAAAACTTACTTCTTATGACACAAAAAGGCAGTTAGCAACTTAGATGCATGGGTTTTCTCAGAATTATGCCTCAGTGTTTCTAATGAACAAATAAAATCAGCTGAGAATTGTCAGGAATATGTCTGTGGAGTCATAAATTAATGTTTAAAGACCTCACAGTCTTTTTTTAACTAATTAAACAAAATAGAAGAAGGCTTGTTACATTTTTTCAGAAAAGCCAAATAAATAATCAAATGTAAAACTATTTCTACCCATTTATTTGCTAGACCTGTCACAGGACAATTTTATCTGTTAGATTTTGTTATCAGTCGTGCTGGTTATTCTCATGTAATAACAAAAATCCAGCTCCTTCTGCAGGGAATGTGTAGGTGGGTAGGAGCGTGGCAGGGGAAGTGTGGAAGCTGTGGTGAGTGCTTGCATGCTTTGTTCTTTGTAATGTCCAGGGTACTTGGTTGCAAGTGTTGATCAGCTCTCTGAAACAGATGGGGTAGAAACCAATCCCTCTGGTAACACCTAGAAAATTTGAAGACTTAGATGTGAACCCAACTCCTTAACTGCTCAGGGAGCATTTGGGAACTGAGGAGTTCTCTCCTGATCACATGACACTGTACCAGATGTGGAAATTTTGGTAAGAAATTGTTTTCACTTGTTCTACTTGTTTCAATATGGCTGATTTCATACTTCCTAGGGGTGCAGTGGCCTCCTAACTAGTTTCCGAATTTGTCATAAGGGAAATGATCTGTGTGAGGAGAGGGTTAAAACTATCTATTCAGCCATCTTGCTGACCTTGGACAAATTATTTAAACTCTGTAAAATTCAGTATTATGGTGTGCAAAATGGTGATTAATAATAATAATAATAAAATCTTACTTCAGAAAGTTGTTTTGGAGATTAAAGGAACACGAAACTATTTAAGGCACTGGGCACAGTGTCTGACAAGTAGTAAGTGTTAAAGGAATATGAAGTATTATTAGGTATTAATATTGACATATAGCTAGTGCTTAAGATGTTAGCTTGACTTTAACAGCTTCTGAATCCCTACTGCAGAAATATATTCTCTTAATATACAGATAGACAATAGTGGATTGTTTCTTTTTCTTTCCATTTGTGTTGAATCAATTCTTCTCCTCCCTCCACCCCCCCCCCCACCCCGGAAAGTTAGTCTGTTGTGTAAATGACCAATCTGGCACCTATTCCATGCTGTGAAGTGAAAGAACTAATTCACAACTAATTAGATCCAGAAGCAGCAGGAAAAGATCAGGCATGGGATGGAAAGAAAGGAGGAGAAGGAGGAGGAGGAGGAGGAGGAGGAGGAGAAGGAGGAGGAGAAGAAGAAGAAAGGGAGGAGGAGGAGGAAGAGGAAAAGGGAAGAATATTTTTCTAAGTTCATCAACAAAATGGGAATGGAAGCCAATACAATTAAATTCCTTTAAAATGCACTAAAGAAAACCACTAGAACAAATCAATAAAATGAGGAGCTGGTTTGTTGAAAAATTTATCAAATTGATGAAGCCCTAGCCACAGTTACCAAAAGGTAAAGAGAAAGAACCCAAATAAATAAAATCACAAATGAGAGAAGAGAAATAACAACCAACACCACAAAAATACAAATGATCATAAGAGAATATTATGAAAAATTATATGCCAACAAATTGGATAAGCTAGAAAAATGTATAAATTCTTAGACATATATAACCTATGAAAACTGAAACAGGAAGAAATAGAAAACTAGAGCAGACCAAAAATCAACAGATTTAATTGCTTATCAAAAACTCCTAATAAACAAAAGTGCAGGGCCAGATGACTTCATAAGTGAATTATACCAAACATTTAAATAATAGTTAATAGGTATGTTTCCCCAAATATCCCCACCCCAAAATAAATAATAAAGTAGAAAAGGAAGAGAAACTTTCAAATTCATTTATGAGGCTATCATTACTCTGATACCAAAACCAGATAAATATTCCCCTAAAAGCCCTGAAGAACATAGATGCAAAAATTCTTAATAGGGGCACTTGTGTGGTTCAGTTGGTTCACTCTTGGTTTTGGCTCATGTCACGATCTCAGGTTTGTGGGACTGAGTCCTGCATCAGGGTTTGTGCTTGGCAGGGAGTCTGCTCGAGCTTCCCTCTCTCCCTCTCCCTCCACCTCTCCCCCCAACTTATATTCTTTCTCCCACTCACTCTCTCAGATAAATAAATAAACATTTTAAAAATGCTCAGTAAGGGACATCTAAGTGGCTCAATCTATTAAACACTTACCTTCAGCTCAGGTGATGATCCCAGAATCCTAGGATCAAACCCCCCATTATGCTCCCTGCTCAGTGGGGAGTCTGCTTCTACCTCTCCCTCTATCCCTTCCCTGTTTGTGTGTTTTCTCTCTCATTCTCCAAAAAAAAAAAAAAAAAAGTTTAAAAAATTCTCAATAAAATGCTAGTTTATTGAATTCAAAAATTGTTCACCAGGATGCCTGGACATCTCAGTCAGTGAAGCATCTGCCTTTGGCTCAGGTCATGATCCTGGGGTTTTGAGATCAAGTCCCATGTTAAGGTCCTTCCTCAGCAGTGAGCCAACTTTACCCTCTGCCTGACACTCCTCTTGCTTGTGCTCTTTCTCCAACAGATAAATAAATATATCTTTAAAAATATGTCTTTCACAATGATCATGTGGGATTTATTCCTGAGTTGCAAGACCGGTTCAATATTCACAAATCAATCAACATGATACACCAAACCAATAAAAGGAAGGATAAAAAAAAATTAAAAATAAAAAAAAAGAAAAGAAAAGATGAGAACCATATGGCCATTTCAGTAGATGCATTAAAAAAATTGATAAAACACAGAACCAAATCATGATAAAAATCTTCAACAAAGTAGGTTTAGAGGGAACATACCTCAACATCATAAAGGCAATATATGAAATTCATGGCTAATATCATTCTCAATTGGGAAAAGATGAGATCTTTTTATCTACAATAATTAACAAGACAAGAATATCTACTCTCACTGTTGTTATTTAAGATAGCATCAGAGATCCTAGCTTCACCAATCAAACAACCAAAAGAAATAAAAGTACCCAAATCAGGAAGGAAAAAGCAAACCTTTCACTGTTTACAGATGACATGATATTCTTTATGGAAAACATGAAACACTCCAGCAAAAAAAAATGCTAGAAGTGATAAACAAATTCATTTAAGTAGTAAATAAATGCAACAGAAATCTGTTGCACTTCTATACACCAATAAATGAAAAATCAGAAAGAAATTAAGAAAACTATCACATTTACAATTGTAACCAAAATTAACCTAACAGAATAAATGAAAGACCTGTACTCTGAAAACTATAAAACATAGGTGAAAGAAATTAAAGATGACACAAAGAAATTAAACACATTCTGTGCTCACGGATTGAAAGAACAAATATTGTTAGAATATTTATTCTGCCCCAAACAATCTAGGCTTTTAAAGCAATTCCTATCAAAATCCACAAGCATTTTTCAGAGATATAGAAGAAACAATCCTAAAATTCGCGTGGAACCAGAAAATACCCCAAATAGCCAAAGCATTCTTGAAAAAGAAGAGCAAAATGAGGAATCACAATTCTGGACTTCAAGTTATATTACAAAGCTGTAGTGATCAAATTAGTATGGTACTGGCACAGAAGTAGACACATAGATCAATGGAACAAAATAGAAAACCCAGAAATGAATCTACAATTAAATGGCCAATTAATCTTTTACTAAATAGGAAGGAATATCCATTGGGAAAAAGAATCTCTTCAAAAGTGTTGGGAAAACCAGATAGCAATATGCAAAAGAATGAAAGTGGACTACTTTCTTATAACAAGCTCAAAAATTAATTAAAAATAGATGAAAGACCTAATTATGAGAACTGAAGCCAAAAAAATCCACAGTCAGTAATCTCTTTGACATCAGCCATAGCAAGATTTTTCTAGATATGGCTCTTGAGGCAAGGAAAATAAAAGCAAAAATTTAAATATTGGGACTTCATCAAAATAAAAGGCTTCTGAGCAGCAAAATAAACAACAACACTAAAGGCAATTTACAGAATGGGAGAAGATATTTGCAAATGATGTGTCTGATAAAGGATTAGTATTCAAAATATACAAAGAATTTATAAAACTCAACATCCAAAGAATGAATATTCCAATTAATAATTCAAAAAAATATAGACATGTTTCCAAAGAGGACATATGAAAAGGTGCTCAAATCACTGACCATCAGAGAAATACAAATCAAAACTACAATGAGATATCACCTCACAATTGACAGAATGGCTAAAAGCAACAACACAAGAAACAACAGGTGTTGGCAAGGATGTGGAGAAAGCAGATCAATCTTGCACCATTTTTGGGAATGCAAAGTGGTGCAGTCAATCTGGAAAACAGTATAGAGGTTCCTCAAAAGGTTACACAAGCAAACAAATAAAAAACTATGACCCAGCAATTGCACTGCCAGGTATTTAGCCAAAGTATAAGAAATGCTCATTCAAAGGGATACATGCACGCCTATGCTTATAGTTGCATTACCTACTATAGCCAAATTATGGAAATGGCCCAAACGTCCATTGACTGAAGAATGAATAAAGATATGGTGTAAATAATCTATGGAATATTACACAGCCACAAAAAGAATGAAATCTTAGCATTTGCAAAGATGTGGATGGAACTAAAAAGTATGCTAAGTGTGATAAGTCAGTAAGAAAAAGATAATATATGATTTCACTCATATGTGTAATTTAAGAAACAAAATATTCTGAGCAATAAAAATAAAATTAAAATAAATGACATGCACTAAAAAAGATAAACAATCAAATTATTATTTTACAAAATATGGGCTGTTAGATGTGTAAAATAACATACTGACATGTGCAGAAATTGAAGGAAATAATGAACTGAATAAGCACACATGAGGACAACAGAAGTTTATAATTATATCCATTATATTAAATTTAAATTTCTTATTTAACACATGTGAAGGTCCTCTTTATGTTGACAAATAATTATATCCTACAACCTATCAAAATATTCTCAATAGTGGAAAAAATCCATCTCTCTTAACATTATCATATATCCATTTCCACATTCTAGAAACAAAAATAAAACTGATGTTTTTGATATAATCATTAATTTCTGAAATGAATAATTTTATTCAAAAATTTTTACAGTCTCTAAGATGTTTAGTGAATTTTCTGACATTTCAAGGTGAAATTATTATTAGAGACAAAGGAAAGGTGGAGGGAAAGTGAGAAGAGAGACTGATTTTAAGGAACTGGATGACACGATGGGTTAGTAAACCCAAAATCTATAGGATGGGCAAGAGCTTAGAGATACACTCAAGGAGAAAAGCACTTTACTGGTAGAATTCTTGGGGGGATCAATCATCTTCTAGGGTAGGTCATTCAATCCTCTTTCTTGGTGAGGTCTACCTTTTTCCTCTTAAGGCCTTCAGCTGGTTGGATGAGGTCTATTCACAATATTTAAGAGCATAATTTGCTTTACTCAAAATCTATTGATTTAAATGTCAATCTCATATAAAGATTTCTTCACAGCAACACTAGACAAGTGTTTGACCAAATACCTGGGTACTGTGGCTTATTCAAGCTGACATGTAAAATTAACTGTTCCAGTAGAAATAGAAGGAAGGTATTTCATGTGGATAGGTCATAGCAAAAAATATATGGAAAGGACAATGTATAGAGTTCATTCTGAAGAGACACTGTTCTGGAAAAAGAAACAAAGTATGTTTCACTGCATCATAGTGGAATATGCTATTAATCAGATAAACTGTTCAAAATCATGACTTTTCTACTTGCTAAATATATGACATAAAAAATTTATAAACCTCTATTTTCCAGATATTCAAATTGGCATGGCAAATCTTTGTATTCTGACTTGTGGGCTCACTGAACCCAAGGAAGTATTAGTGACTTTTATAACTCAGTGCCTGAAAATTGGCAGAAAACATCCCTTACCCAGTCCTCTACTTGGAAGTTTCACCTCACTTAATGGGATAAATATGCACTTGTTATTGAAATATAATATTAAAGGAGGCTAGAAGGATGTAGCTTTAACCAAGGTTAGATGATGAAGGTGTTTTGAGTATTTCTATGAGTGAAGTAGATAGATTCTCAAATATTACTGTGCTATGCATCAGATGAGTAACTCCTGATACGTTTTCCAGACAATTATCAGCAAGTCTTTATGTTAAATATGCTTAATGGTGAGAAAAGCAGAAAGAACACTTTTGATCCTTCCAATAACAATAGTGCTATATTGAGTATAGAGGACCAACATTTGGTAGCAGTACTATCTAACAGAAGGACTAAAGGTGATGATGGAAACATCAGGAACTAAATACTACAGCCATGTCCCATTTTTCCAGGTATTATTCAAACCCTAAGGTCCTTTCTAACTATTTCAAGTTGATGCTAATAGTGTGGTCAGTGGACCAAATTTGAGTAGCAAATTATTAAATTATCTTTTGTCTTTTGGAACAATCTTTTAATATCTAGATATTTTCTACTCAAGTTTTCTAACTTTTATCCTTGTTTCTTGAAAAAAACCTTAAAAAGAAAAAAAATGGTCTCATTAGCTGTACTTTTAAGCATTCTGATTCTGACGAAGCACTCTACAATACTATGTAGATATTTGTCATTTATTCACTTATCATATATTGCTTAAATAATTAAATATTGGTTATTAATCTGTTATGATGTGCCAGGCAGTATTTTAAGCACTGAAGATAGAGTGAGGACAGGGAGAAGGAGTAACATCCTTTTATTATTATTATTATTATTATTATTTTCTGTAGAGGGAGAGAGAGAACATGGCATGAGGGGAGGGAGAGGGAAAGAGAGAGAAAATCTTAAACAGACTCAATGCCCAGCATGGAGCCCAAGGCAGAGCTAAATCTTACAATTCTGAACTTATGACCTGAGGTGAAATCAAGTCAGATGCTGAACCAACTGAGACACCCATGTGTCCCTAGAGTAGCATCTTTTGATTAAGGCATTAAAAAGATAACTTTTCTATAAGTACATAAAAAGATGCTCAAGCCTTGAGTCATTAGGAGAATTCAAATAAAAACAACAATAAGATATCATTTCACATTCACTAGAATGACTAGAATCAAAAAGTTAGATAAAACGTTTTGGTGAGAATATTGAGAAGTCAGAAATTTCATACACTGCTTGAAAACATAAATGGTGCAAGTGTTTTGGAAGATGGTGTGATAGTTTCTCAAATGATAAACACTCAAATGATTACCATATGATCTGATAAATATTTTCAGTCTTTGGCATATACACAAGATAAATGAAAACATATGTCCACACAGAAATGTATACATAAATATTCATAACAGCATTATTCGTAATAGTCAAAAGGTAAAGGCAACCCAAATTTCTCTTGATGGACAAATGTATAAACACACACTATTTATCAATACAACAGAATATTATTCAGCCATAAAAAGAATGAAGTACTAATACATAGCATGAATGAACCAAAGGTCAGTATACTAAGTAAAGGAAACCCATTTCAAAGGACAACATACTACATTCAGTTCCCATCAACATCCAGATCAGGGAAATCTACAGACAGAAAGTAGATTAGAGGTTGTTTAGAGCTGGAGTCAGGGATGGGGGAATATAGAGTTATCATTGAAGAGCATGCAGCTTCTTTCTGAGATAAGGGAAATTTTCTAAAATTGACTCTGATGTGGTTTCAACTGTCTGTGAGTATACTAAAAAGTACTAAGTTGAACAATTTAAATAGGTGAATGATATGAAAATCATATTTCAGTAAAATTTTTTTTTTTGGCGGCTTTTCCTATTTGGTGCATTGATTAGTGGGGGGAAATCATGGAAACTGAGAGGGTACATATGATATAATTTCAGCAGTCCAGTGAGATACAAAGAAAACACTGACCACTGGGGCACCAGGGTGGTTCAGTTGGTTAAGCATCTAGTTGGTTAAACATCTGCTTTACGGTCAGGTCATGATCCCAAGGTCCTGGAATTGAGACCTACATTGTGCTCTCCACTCAGCAGGGAGCCTGCTTCTCTCTCTTTCTCTATCCCTACCACTCTGCCTGCTTTGATTTTTCTCTCTGTCAAATAAATACATAAAATCTTTTAAAAATGACTATAGTAACAGTGGGAATAGAAAAAAAGTTAATTAATTCCAGATTTATTTTGGAGAAATAGCTGGCAAAACTTACTAAAGAATTTGTTATTGATAATAAAAGAGAGAGGAGGGAGAGATCAAGGCTGACTGACACATTTTTAGCTCAGCAACTGAATAATAAGGACGTGGTTATTGAGAAGAGATTTTCTAGGAATGAAGGCAAGGTGAGACAGTGTTGAGTTAGATATTCTATGGGGGAAATCTAGTTTACCATTTAATAATAACTAAGCAGATCAGTATGTGAATCTAAAGCTCAAATAAGATTAAGTCTGGGATATAAATGTCAGTTATTTATTGGTTATTCATATTAGTAATTTGCTTTCTGCACATCAGTGGAACACCAAAGAAAACTAGATGCATTCCTTGCCTTTAAGGAATTTACAGTGAAGGATACATTATTCTCTTTAAACCAAAAAATTAAATAAAAGTGTGAATACAATAAGTGCAGTGCAATGAAGCATTTGCTATTTAGTAATACTTTATTTAAACTTAAAAAATATTTTATTTAAACTAAGCTTGGTTAAGGGACTTTAAAATCTGGCACTAGGGATCTTCTCAGTATGTAAAGAACCTAAATATTTTCAAACTCCATGTTTATTCTCTGGAGCTATTAGCAGGAATGATTGTACAGAGATCTGTCTTACAACTGCACACATCGTGCAGAGATGAAAAATAATTAACAATACTTAGATATGCTTCTATGACTACAAATCCAGATACCAATTAGATCCTTTTTTTTAATTTAATATTTTAACTAATTATTTTTTTTTATTACTCCCTTAGCTCAACTGATTCTAATTTCATTGAGGGCTGAAAAAAACTACTTGCTTAAGGAAAAGGAAATGATTTTTTTCTTGTTGTTGTGTCTTATTTATTTATTTATTTATTTATTTATTTATTTATTTATTTATTTTTAATTTCCAGCATAACAGTATTCATTATTTTTGCACCACACCCCGTGCTCCATGCAATCGGTGCCCTCTATAATACCCACCACCTGGTACCCCAACCTCCCACCCCCCGTCCCTTCAAAACCCTCAGATTGTTTTTCAGAGTCCATAGTCTCTCATGGTTCACCTCCCCTTCCAATTTCCCCCAACTCCCTTCTCCACTCTAAGTCCCCATGTCCTCCATGCTATTTGTAAAAGACACAACAACAAAAAAACAATCTGCTCTTAAAAATGCGTCAAAGACCTTAGCAGATAGCTCACCAAAGATTTATAGATTGTAAATAAGCATGTAAAAAGATGTTTTACATTGTTTGTCATTGGATAAATGCAAATTAAAACAACAAGACACCACTACACACTTACTAGAATGGCCAACGTCTGGAACACTGACAATACCAAATGCTTGTGAGGATGTGGAGCCTCGGAAACACTGACCTGTTGCTGGTGAGAATGCAAGATGGGTCAGCTTCTTTGGGAGACAGTTTTTAGGTTTCCCACCAAACTCAATGAGAGATCTTGACATCGTGCCCTTGGTATTTACACAAAGGAGTTGAAAACTTTTGTTCATGAAAAAACATGAATAGGTAGATATTTATAGCACCTTTATTCATAATTGCTAAAACCTAGAAGCAACAAAAACTATTCAGAAGGTGAATATATAAATAAACTGTGGTACATTAAGATAGTGCAATTTTATTCAAAAGAGAAGGGAAAAAAAAGAAATGAGGTATCAAGCCATGGAAAGACATGGACTAACTTAAGATGCATACTACCAAGTAACAGAAGCCAGTCTGAGAAGGCTATGTACTATAAGATTACAATTGCATGATATTCGATAAAAGCCAAAATATAAAGACAACAAAAAGATCAGTGATTGTCAGGGGTTTGGATGGGAGAGATGAATAAGTAGGGCAGAGAAGAGTTTTAGGGCTGTAAAAATGCTCTCTATGGTATTATAATGATGGATATATGTCATTATACTTTCGTCCAAACCCATTGAATGTACAACACTAAGTGAATCTTCTGATAATCTGTGGACTTTGGGTGATTATGTTGTGTCAAAGTAGGTTCATCCTTGGTTAAAACAAAACAAAACAAAACAAAAAAAACAAAAAACACCATTCTGGTGAGTGAAGCTGATAATACGGGAAGCTATGTGTGTGTAGGAACAGGTGTTTAGGGGAAATCCCTGTATTCACTCTCAACTTTATTGTAAACATAAAGCTGATCTAAAAAATTAAGTCTTTAAAAATGAAGAAGAGATAATAAAGTATGTGTGAATTCTTTATTAATGTTATTAGTGCTCATTTTTCATGTATTTTCTTTCTTTCCACTTAAACTTAAATTTAAGTATAACCTTCACTATTCACTCAGATAAAAATAAATAAAAATAGTAGTAAAATTGAAAAAAAAAAAAAAGGAAAAGGAAATGATGTTCACAGAAGCAGTTGAAATAAATGTGAAGCTAGTTGAAAATAGGAAAGAAAAAAAAAGTTCCTGCTGCAGAGTTGCTCTAATTCTACTCAAGATCTAATGTATTCTCCAAACTAATCACCCCCCAAACTGAAGTTTCACCCTCTCAGAAATGTAAGGTGCTTGTTACAGCCCTGTTCCAGTGAGGGGAGAACAGGGCAATGAAACATAAGGCAGGAGACCATGGTATTTTGAGCCTGCTTGTTTATAGAGCAGAAAACTCTAAAAGTCTTGTGTGTCCCAAGAAAAATTTAACTCAGTGTTGTTTTCCTTTTAGCTATATCTGTTTCTATCTGTTCAGAGAGAGCATCAGTCCTGATACTGTCAGTGCCCTCAAGGCGAAGAAGGGAGGGCAGTAAAGTCAGAGTGGCAATGTCATCACCATAGTGTAGTGACAGGGATGGATGTCAGTGTGGTTATGATGAGGATGACAGCGATGGTAATGGAGAAAGTATCCAAAAGCATCAAGGATTTGGCACTGTCCCCAGAGATGAAGTCTTGATTTCAGTGACATTTCTAGCAGGGGGAAAAGTCTCCTGAATATAGCCTGGATTTGGTGAGGGGATGACTCAAAATATTGTCATCCTTTTTTAGTGGTATAAAAGGAATCAGACATCACTTAGGACTTATTGAAGTATGGAGATGTGAGTGTTATTTTTAAACATAATTTGTTTATATGTGTTAGAAAATAATTATAAAAGTAAAATAGGAATAAAAAACACAAATAGTACTTCCTATATTTGTCCATATTTGAGGGTTCCAAATATATCAAATAATAAACACACACCATAAAGAAGACATAAGAGGCACCTGGGTGTCTCAGTTGCTTAAGTGTCTGCTTTTGGCTCAGGTCATGATTCCAGTGTCCTGGGATGGAGCCCTATGGGATAGTAGTAGTCCAGCGCCCTGCTCAGTGGGGAGTCTACTATCTCCTCTCCCTCTGTTGCTCTCCCCACCTCACCACATGTGCTCTCTCTCCCAAATAAATAAATAAAGTATTTTTAAAAATAAAAAGGACCTAATTCAATACTGTGTTTATATATGTGTTTGAAAACAATGCAATAAGGGAGTTGAGGAAAATTGCAAGAGGAGGTGAACCATGAGAGACTATGGACTCTGAAAAACAATCTGAGGGTTTTGAAGTGGGGGGGGGTGGGAGGTTGGGGGAACCAGGTGGTGGGTATTAGAGAGGACACGGATTGTATGGAGCACTGGGTGTGGTGCAAAAACAATGAATATTGTGACGCTGAAAAGAAATAAAAAATGTAAAAAAAAATGCAAAAAAAGTCATTACAGATATTAGCAAAAATATAAAATAACACTAGATATTAAAATACCCTGAAAGCATATTAATGCAAATATTATTATATTAATGGGAAAATTACTAAAAAATATGAACTGAGCTGAACTTTAGCTATGACTAATCTAAAGAACAACAAAAATAATTTCCAATTTCTTAAAACCACTAAGGTAGAATAGTTTCCTATTTAATATAGCTATATTGTTATGTTTATCCATATTCCCAAATTAATAAAATATGGGCTTATTTTTTAAAATATATCTTGTAACACAGAAGTTTTTATTAAATTAAATTGCCTTTCTACTGGGCGCCTGGATGGCTCAGTCATTTAAGTGTCTGCTTTTGCCTCAGGTCATAATCTCGGGATCCTGGGAGGGATCTTGGGACCTAGCCCTGCGTTAAGCTCCCTGCTCAGTGGGGAGTCTGCTTCTTCCTCTGCCTCTGTCCACCCCTCTCCACCACCTATGTTCTCACTCTCTTCCCTCCTCAAATAAATAAATAAAATCTTTTTAAAAATTACCTTCCATTGATTACTCTGAAATAAGGAGATTCCGACCTTTATTTATTTTAGGATGCCTAAGAATGCATTATATCAGGGCACCACAGTTCTCCACATAATAGACTAAATCAAATCCATACCTTTTTTTATTTCCATTTTATTTTATTTTATTTCTTTTCAGTGTTCCAGCATTCATTGTTTATGCACCACAGCCAGTGCTCCATGCAATATGTGACCTCCATAATACCCACCACCAGGCTCATCCAATTCCCCACCCCTCTCCCCTCCCAAACCCTCAGTTTGTTTCTCAGAATCCACAGTCTCTTGTGGTTTGTCGCCACCTCCCATTTTCACCATCTCATTTACCCTCTCCATTTCCCAATGGAGATGTCTTGATGATCAAATAATCTATGAGTTGACATCAGATCAGGGAACTTCTTAAACTATACAGGAACAAATTTTTCACTCTCCCTTGGTTATATAAATAAACAGTATCAAAATGCTGAGAATATTAAAACAATTCTGCTGAATTATAATATGAATCAGAAAACCAAGACAACACTTGATCCTCTTTTCTCTACTTATATAATTATAATTACAGCCATTTTTAAGAATACCAGCATATGAGAAAAAATACCTTAGGACTTTAGATTACATATTCCTTTTCTTTACCTGAACAATTAGGGACATCCCTAAGTTGGTTGATTCAAGCAGGACCAATTCTTTAAGTGACTTTCCTGCAGTTGCTATTTCTTAGCCCCTTGGTTGAACCAGCCTTTACCAGTGGCATAAGCACTTTGTTGCAGTCAATGAAGTTGATAAATGAAGCACCCTTATGTAAGCAGCAATTATTAATAAAACTGCTCTTAATAGTGGTCTGACTGCTTGTACCATGCAAGCTCATATACTGTCACAGAGGAAGAAATAAAAGACTTACTCATCATTGTTTTTTATTGATCAGCATGGCAGTCTCACTTTGTGGACAAATAAGACAGTTAAATTTTGTAGTTAACTGTCTTGGTCAAAATGTTGCTATCTTCATAATATATCCAATAGATCATTTAAAAAAAACACAAAGTAATTGTACTTTACTGTGTCTATATGAGACAATGATAGCACGTGATTTGTTGCAAACAATTATTTGATTCATTTTGTTTATTTATTTATTTTTTACAAGTAAAGGAAAAGGATTTATATAGTTCAGGCATAACTTGGTGATTTAATAACTAAACCCCACCTATCATTAAGACTACATATTCAATCACCTGGTGTATATTATTTTACAAGATCGTTTGACTTATAGATCAGCAGTGAGATGTAATTCTTAATTTTAGTAGTAAATTGTTATTTTTCCCCTGATAATTTCTGTGGGTGTGTTCTGCTTCAAAATACCTCATTTATAAGATCATAAAAATAGTTTCTTTTACAATATTCTATGAATCTTTTAACTTTTAGACTTGGACTTGTTTTCCAAACTGCTGTAAATTGTTTTATGAACAGAAAATGCCAATTTCTTAAATATCCTATGTATACTTGAAATTATAATATCCTCAGCAGTTGCTAAGTATAGAGTTCTATGTAGGTAAATTCAGCCATGTTTGTTACTTGGGTTGTTTAGAACATTTACTTATTTTGTCTATTTATCTTATTAGTTAATGAGAAGTATATTAAATTTTCTTACTGATTTTATTTCTTCTTCATATCTGTAAATGTTTTCATTATATAATTTGATGTTATTTTGGATGGACATTAAAGATTTTGATATATTTTTTATCGATTGATCCAATTATTGCTATTAAATATCCCTGCTTTTATGTAGTACTACTTCTTGGTTGAAAGCCTGCTTTATCTGACAGCTAGTCTTCTTTTCATTAATGCTTACAGAGTCTCTATCATTTCACTTTCAAAAAATCTTTGTTTTACATATTTAAATTTTCTTGAAAATCAGCTTTTGTTTTATTATCCAGTCAGGTAGTCTTCGTGATTTGCTTGGATTATTTTTCCTCTTCCTTTAATGGGATTACTGATTTACCTATGTTGTAATCTAACACTTTACTATTTGTTTTTTAGTGTTCTTTATTTTCCTCCTTTTTTCTATTAATGATTTTTAAAAATTATTTAATCAACTCTCATTTAGCTTGTTGGATATATCATAGAGAATACAACATGCATTCTTATTAGAATATACTAAAAATTACTTTTAGCTCTTATAGATAATATCATGGACCTCAAACACTTTAGTTCAATTATGCTTCTACCTTTGATGCTATTATTGTCATGAATCTCAGTATATATAACAAAATATATCTTAGTAATATTGTATTACAGTCAACATGTGTATTTATTAATCAAACATTAATATTAGAAAATTTTGATGAATTCCAAAGTGGTTGTTTCATTTTATAATCCTAACAATAATGTAGGAGAATTCAAATTGTTCCATATTTTTGCTTACTATTGGGTTTATCAAGTTTTAAAAAGTATGCATGTATACATGCATCAAAATGAAAATGAAGTCTCATGATATCTTATATTGTTTTTAGTGGCTGTTCACATATCTCCTTATGTAAAGTGTCACTTCTTGCCTATTGCTCATTTTGTAAGTTGGGTTATGGGTATTTTATTATTGATGGTTATGTGTTCTTTAAATACTAAGGGAATTTGTCTCTTGTCATATATATAATATGTATATTTATATGTGCAGAGAGTGTATATTTATTAAATTTGATGATACTATATATATACACATACATATATGTATATGTACATATATACATAGTTATGTATTAAATTTGATGATATTATGTATGTATACATACATATATTATGTGTGTGCATATATATATATATATATATGCACACACTACATACACAAATACTTAATTTATTTGTTTGTTTTAGAGAGGGAGAGAGTGAGAGTATGGATGGAGGGCAAGTAGGGGCAGAAGGAGAGAGAAAGAATCTTAAATAGGCTCCATGCCCAGCTGGGAATACAATGAGGGACTTAATCTCACAACCTTGAGATCATGACCTGAACCAAAATCAAGAGTTAGACACTTAAGACTGAACCATACAGGCATCCCTATATTTTGATTATAAAATTCATTTTCCAATAGTTTTTTGATAGTATATAAACATAAAATTAAACTTTGTATGCTGATACTTGATTCATCAAATTTTTAAATCCAATTAATACTATTCATTACTTGTAGATTTTTTCTTAAAAACAAATTTATTTAAATATGATTGATATACAAAACTCTCCATTTTTAATGTGTACAGTGGGATGAGTTTATTTATTCATTTATTTATTTATTTTTATTGTGTTATGTTAGTCACCATACATCATTAGTTTTTGATTTAGTGTTCCAAGATTCATTCTCTATGTATAGCACGAGTCCTTCATACAATATGTGCCCTCCTTAATACCCACTACTAGGCTCACCCATCCCCCACTCCCCTCCCCTCTAAAACCCTCAATTTGTTTCTCGAAGTCCACAGTCTCTCATGGTTCAACTCTCCCTCTGATTTTCCCCCTTTTACTTTTCCTTTCCTTCTCCTAATGTTCTCCATGTTATTCCTTATGTTCCACAAGTAAGTGAAACCATATGACAATTGACTTTCTCTGCTTGACTTATTTCATTCAGCATAATCTCTTCCAGTTCCATCCATGTTGGTGGAAAAGTTGGGTATTCATTCTTTCTGATGGCTGAGTAATGTTCCATTGTATATATGGACAACATCTTCTTTATCCATTCAGATGTTGAAGGGCATCTCAGCTTTTTCCATAGGTTTACAATTGTGGACATTTCTGCTATGAACATTGGGGTACAGATGGCCCTTCTTTTCACTATATCTGTATCTCTGGGGTAAATATCCAGTGGTATAATTGCAGTGTCACAGGGTAGTTCTGTTTTTTTAATTTTTTGAGGAATGTCCACACTGTTTTCCAAGGTGACTGCACCAAACTGCATTCCCACCAACAGTGTAGGAAGGTTCCCCTTTTTTCACATACTCTCCAAAATTTGTTGTTTCTTGTCTTGCTAATTTTGGCCATTCTAACTAGTGTAAGACGATATCTCAATGTGGTTTTGATTTGAATCTTCCTGATGGCTTAAGATGATAAACATGTTTTTCATGTGCTTGTAGGCATCTCTATGTCTTCTTTGGAGAAGTGTCTGTTCATGTCTTCTGCCCATTTTTTTGACATGATTGTCTGTTTTATGTGTGTTGAGTTTGAGGAGTTCTTTAGAGATGTTGGATATCAGCCCTTTTTTTTTTTTTTTTTTTTTTTGTAGTGTCATTTGTGAATATCTTCTCCCATTCGGTGGGTTGCCTCCTTGTTTTGTTGACTGTTTCCTTTGCAATGCAGAAGATTTTGACCTTGATGATGTCCCAAAAGTTCATTTTTGCTTTTGTTTCCTTTGCCTTTGGATACATATCTTGAAAGAAGTTGCTGTGGCCGATGTCGAAGAGGTTACTATCTATGAGATCTTTCATTTATTTTGAGTTTATCTTTGTGTATGGTGTAAGAGAATGGTCGAGTTTCATTCTTCTATACATAGCTGTCTAATTTTCCTAGCACCATTTAATGAAAGGACTGTCTTTTTTCTACTGGATATTTTTTCCTGCTTTGTTGAAAATTATCTGACCATAGAGTTGAGGGTCCATATCTGGGGTCTCTACTCTGTTCCATTGCTCTCTGTGTCTTTTTTTAATGCCAGTGCCATGCTGTCTTGGCGATCAAAGCTTTGCAATATAGATTGAAATCAAGCAACATGATGCCCCAGCTTTGCTTTCTATTTCAGCAGTTCCTTGGAGATTCTGGGTCTTTTCTGGTTCCATACAAATTTTAGGATTTTTTGTTTCAGCACTTTGAAAAATGCCAATGGTATTTTGATCAGGATGGCATTGGACGTATAGATCATTCTGGGCAGCATAGAGATTTTAACAATGTTTATTCTCTTGATCCATGAACATGGAAAGTTTTTCCATCTTTTTGTGTCTTCTTCAATTTATTGTTTTTTTTTTTTTTTCATGAATGTTCTATAGTTCCTCAAGTATAGGTTCTTTACCTCTTTGGTTAGGTTTATTCCAAGGTATCTTGTGATTTTTGATAGTATTGTAAATGGAATTGATTCTTTAATTTCCCTTTCTACTGTTTACTTTTAGTGTATAAGAGAGAAAATGATTTCTGTGCATTCCTTTTGTATCTTGTCACATTACTACATTGCTTTATGAGTTCTAGTAATTTGGGGTTCGAGTCTTTTGGGTTTTCCACATAACATATCATGTCATCTGTGAAAAGAAAGAGTTTGACTTCTAGTTTGCCAATTTCAACAACTTTTATTTCTTTTTGTTTTCTGGTTGCTGTTCCTAGGTCTTCTAGTACTATGTTGATCAATAGTGGTGAGATTGGGCATCCTTGTCATGTTCCTGAGCTCAATGTGAAGACTCTCAGCTTTTCCCCTTTGAGAAAGTTATTCTCTGTGGGTTTTTCATAGATGGATTTCACGAAGTTCAGGAATGTTCCTTTGATCAGGAACGGGATGCTGTATTTTGTCAAATGCTTTTTTGGCTTTAACTGAGAGGACCATGTGGTTCTTTTCTTTTCTATATGGGTTTGTTCTATCACATTGATTGATTTGTGAATGTTGAACCACCCTTGCATCCCAGGGACAAATCCCATCTGGTCATGGTGGATAATCTTCTTAATGTACTGTTGGATCCTATTAGCTAGGATCTTGTTGAGAATCTTGGTATCCATATTCATCAGGGATATTGGTCTGAAATTCTCTTTTCTGATGAGGTCTTTGTCTGGTTTGGGGATCAAGGTAATGCTGGCCTCATAGCAAGAGTCTGGAATTTTTCCTTCTGTTTCTATTTTTTGAAACAGCTTCAGGAGAATAAGTATTATTTCTCGTTTGAATGTTTGGTAGAATTCCCCCAGAGAATCTGTCCGGCCCTGTACTCTCATTTTGGAGGAAGTTTTTGACCACTACTTTAATCTCGTTATTAGTATTGGTCTATTCAGGTTGTCAATTTCTTCCCGTTTCACTCTTGGAAGTTTTTATGTTTCCAGGAATGCATCTATTTCTTCTAGGTTGCTTAACTTGTTCACATATAGCTGATGATAATAATTTATGATGATTGTTCTATTTTCTTTATGTTAGTCATGATCTCTCCCCTTTCATTGATAATTTTATTAATTTGGGTCCTTTATCTTGTCTTTTGGATTAATCTGATCAGTGGCTTACTGATCTTATTAATTCTTTCAAAGAACCAGCTTCTAGTTTTTTTGACATGTTTTATTGTATCTCTGGTTTCTAACTCATTGATCTCTGCTCTAATCTTAATTATTTCCCTTCTTGTATATGAGGTAGGCTTAATTTGTTGTTGATTCTCCAGTTCTTTAAGGTGTAAAGAGTTTGTGTATTGGGGAATTTTTTTTTTTTTTAAGTGAGGCTTGGATGGCTATGTATTTCCCCCTTAGGACCATCTCTTCCATTTTCCATAGGATTTGGACCGATGTGTCTTCATTTTCATTGGTTTCCATGAATTAAGTTCTTCTTTCATTTCTTCTTTGATCCCTCTTAAGCAGGATGGTCTTTAACTTCCAAGTGTTTGAATTCCTTCCATACTTTTTCTTGTGGTTGAGTTCCAGCTTCAAAGCACTGTGGTCTGAGATTATGAAAGGAAAAATCTCAGTCTTTCAGTTTTATTTGAAAACTGATTTGGGACCCAGTATATTCTGGAGAAAGTTCCATTTGCACTCAAGTAGAATGAGTGTTCTGTTGTTTTAGAATAGAATGTTCTGTGTGTATCTATGAGGTCCATCTTGTCCAATGTATCATTCAAAGCTCTTGTTTCTTTATTGATTTTTCTGCTTAGATTATCTGTCTATTACTGAATGTGGCATGCTATGATCCCCTACACTTAATGTATTCTCATAAATATATCTCTTCATTTTAATAGCTGGCTTATGTAGTTGGCTGTTCCCCTATTGATGGCACAAATATTCATAATTGTTAGACCTTCTTGGTGGATAGACCCTTTAAGAATGATGTAGTATTGGGGCACCTGGGTGGCTCAGTGGGTTAAAGCCTCTGTCTTCAGCTCAGGTCATGATCCCAGGGTCCTGGGATCAAGCCCCGCATTGGGCTCTCTGCTCAGTGGTGAGCCTGCTTTCCCCTTCTCACTCTGCCTGCCTCTCTGCCTACTTGTGATCTCTCTCTATCAAATTAATTAATTAATAAGTTAATTTTAAAAAAGGAATGATGTAGTATCTTTCTGTATCTCTGATTAGAGTCTTTAGCTTAAAATAAAGCTTCTCTAATATGAGAATTGCTACCCCAGCTTTCTTTTGAAGTCTGTTGGCATGAGAGATGGTTCTTCATCCCTTCACTTTCAGTTTGGATGTATCTTTATTTTTCTTAAGATTTTATTTATTCATTTGACAGAGAGAGATATAGCGAGAGAGGGAAAACAAGCAGGGAGAGTGAGAAAGGGAGAATCAGGCCTCCTGATGAGCAAGTAACCCAAAATGGGGCTCGATCCCCAGCACCTGGGGATCAAGCCAAAGGCAGATGCCTAATGACTGAGCAGCCCAGGCACCCCTGGATGTATGTTTATGTTCCAAATATGTCTTTTGTAGACAGCATATGGATGGGTCCTGTCTTTTATCCAATCTGCAACCCCGTGCCATTTTATGGGTGCATTTAGGTCATTTCCATTGAGAATGATTATTTTAAAATTATTATTTTTAATAATAATAATGATAATTTAATTATATAATAATTATTATTATTTAATTATTTAATAATAATAATTATTTATTGTCATCATATTACCTGTGAGGACCTTGTTTCTATAGATTGTCTCATAAATCTCTGTTCTATATCACTCTTGAGTTCTTTCTTCTTTTATAGAACCCCACTTAATATTTCTTGTAGGGCCAGCTTGGTGGTCACATATTGTCTTAATCTTTGCTGGCCTTGGAAATTCTTTATCTCTCCATCCATTCTGAATGTCAGCCTTGCTAGAAAAAGTATTCTTGGTTGCATGTTCTTATTTAATGCCCTTAATGTGTCTTGCCAGCCCTTTCTGGCTTGACAGGTTTCTGTGGACAGGTCTGACGTTATTCTGATGTTCCTCTTCATACCCAAGAAATCTCTTCCCCTAGCTATCCTTAATATATTTTATCTGGTTTTATGATTCACAAATTTCACAATCACATTCTGGTAGGTGTTTCTGCCCTCTTGAATCTTGGTGGGGGGTGCCCTCTCTGCCCCTAGGACAAGAACACTTGTTCCATTCCCCAGGTTAGGGAAATTTTCAGCTAGGATTTGCTCAACTATATCTTCTAGTACTCTCTCTCTCTCCCTCCAACCCCTTAGGGATCCCAACAATTCTGACACTGGAATGTTTCATGGCATCATTTATTTATATAATTCTATTTTCATGACTTCTAAGCTGTTTGTTCTAGGCCTCTCCTGATCCTTCTTTTCTATCAGTTTGTCTTCAAGATCCTAATTCAATCCTTGGTCTCATTAACCCTAGCTGTTAGAGTATTTAGTTTAGATTGGATCTCCTTGATAACACTTTTAAGTTCTGCCAGATCAGCTCTCATTTCTGCCTTAGAGATTCTATGTTACCACTAATGGTTTTCTCCATCCTAGCCATTATCTACGTAACTATTACCCTGAATTCTATTTCTGATATATTGCTTATGTCTATATCCAATAGTTCTGTGACAGAGGTCTGAATAGGTCTGTGACAGTCTCTGAATTTTTCCTCTATTGGGCTCCCCTCCTCCTAGTCATTCTGGTGAAAGGAGGTGAGGGGATGTATAGCTGAAAATATCAACCATGATCCAGACAAGGTGCACCCTGGAAAATTTCAGAACAATTGGAAGTCACCACGAAAAAGAAAGAAAAAAGAAAAGGAAAAAAGAAAAATAACCAAAATGAACCCCATGAGTAAGATTTATAAAGTATAAAAACAAAAACACACAGAAAGACCTACAAAAGAAAAAAAGAAAAAAAGAAAAAAAAGAAAAAAAGAAAGTAAGAAAGAAAAACCCAGCCAAAATAAACCTCAAGGATAAGATTTATAAAGTACAAAAACAAAACAAAGAGACCAACAAAACAAAACAAAACAAAACAACAACAAAAAAACACAAAAAGTATAAAGGAGGGGTACCTGGGTGGCTCATTGGGTTAAAGCCTCTGCCTTCGGCTCAGGTCAGGATCCCAGGGCCCTGGGATCAAGCCCTGCATTGGGCTCTCTGCTCAGCAGGGAGCCTGCTTCCTCCTCCCTCTCTGCCTGCCTCTCTGCCTACTTGTGATCTCTGTCTGTCAGATAAATAAATAAAATCTTAAAAAAAAAAAAAGTATAAAGGAAGAGGTGATGAAAGTTGGTTATAATCCCTCAATGTGGACAAAGAAGGGTATTTCAGTTCTTTCTGGTTGTATCTTGTTCTCTTTTTAAGATAACTTAACTTTCCAGAGATACAGGGAAATTATAAGTGGAGGTAGTATCGAATAGGGAAAAAATGACTACATTGAAGCTTTTATCTATGTATATATAAAAGAAATAGAAAAAGAAAAAAAAGTATATGTGTGGAAAATAGTTCAAGTTAAATAAGTTACTATGGAATATGTTGTATTAAACATCCAGTTAAAATGTTAAGTAGGTAAAAAAAAAAAGTAAATAAAAGAACAAGAATCGTGAGAATGAATTAAAAAAAAGAGATAGAGAGAGAAGTTGTATCTAAGAAATACATAGGCTGTGAGGCAATACTGGGAGCTTAGTATATTGTTTTCCCTTAGTGCTGGGGTTTTACACTTTTATGGGAACCCTGTGGTTGTTGCTCTCTTGTTCTTTCTGCTGGTCTTTTGCAGGAGGCACTTGCTGCATTTTTTTTTTTTTTCAGTCAATCCTGCTTGGGCAGAATTGCCCTGTCCATTATCAAGAGGCTGGACTCTGAGGGGGTCAGTTTGTTTTGGCTTTTGTTTTCTGGAGGTTGTTGTTCTCTGATGGCTTTCACAACTTTTTGGAGGGTCAGAGCAAAGTAAACTGACTGCACACAGACGTTCACTTCAGAAAGTAGCCACAGTCTGCTCCTCTCTGAATGGTCCAAAACACAGATTCCCCCTCTGCAAACTCCATTGAGCATCACAGCCTCTTACAGGTGGTGTGCACCCCCAACCACAGTTTCAGTGGTCACCTGAGGTCCCCCGCTTGTCTCTGTACCCTGTGCCACCAAAACCATGAGTGATACTCATCCAGGCAAGCCTGCTTCCAACAGCTGCCATTCTTACCTGGAACTGCTGACTCAAGCCTAAGGTGGGTGCCGTCAACCGAAGCAGCTCTGGAGGCAGTGGAGGCAACTGTGGTGGCCACAGCAGCTGTCAGCTGAAAGGAACTGCTGACCCAAGCCCATGTGGGCAGGCAGATGCTGTAGCCTTCCTGTGACTGTGGGACTGTCACAGGGTGGCTATTTGGTCCCAGTAATTGTCCCTTAAGTCCTTTTTTTGTGTTAGAGAGCTGTTATCAGTTCCTTCCAATCTCTCAGCTACCATCTCCAAGCTATTGCTTGTCCCTAGGTGCAGGGCACTTTTGCATTGGGATATTACCTTCGAATGGCTCCCTCCCCCTTCTGTTTATCCACTGATATCTGTCTGTGCACTCTCAACTCCTCTGTACCTTTCCACTTATAAGCCTCTGCCCCCATAGAGATCCAGAAGTGTATATTCTTACATATCAGTCGGATTTCATGGGTGTTCAGAGTGCTCTGGTAGAAATCTAGCTCAATTCAGGGGACTGGTTGAAATAGGGTCTCCTACTCCTCCACCCTCTTACCTCTCCTCCACTTGTAAATTATTTCATATATTTGTTATACACAATCATATCACTCCCAAACACAGACAGCTGTACTTCTTCCTTTCTAATATATAAAATTCCTCTTCTCCATCCTCTCCTTCTCCTCCTTCTCCTTCTTCTTCTCCTCCTTCTTCTTCTTCTTTCTCTTTCCCTCCTCCTCCTCCTTTTTCTTTAATACACTATCTATGAATTTCATCAAAGTCCAAATAAGCAAAATGGTAGTAAACACCTTTGCCTTATTCCAGATCTCAGACCTCAGGGGAAAGTACTGAACTACTACATCATTTAATATTATTGTAGTTAATATTTGTAGATAATATTTGTGAGATTGAGTTCCCTCTAGCCCTATGTTGCTGGAAGTTTTCATACTATAGTGCTCATGAAATCTGTCAGATTTATTTTCTGCACCAAATATTATGCTATAACTTTTTATCTTAACTATGTTAAAATGTATTATATTGATTCATCTTTCAAAAATTCTAACCCATTCTTGCATTCCTAGAATAAACATTACCATTTTTGGCTAGTTTTGCTTTAATGTTTAACATTTGTTGTGTTATTGGGATGGATTCCACTTGGAAATAACTGTTCACTTATTATTTTTTTTTCTAATCTTCTTACTAATATTTTGTTTAAGGTACTGACATATTTTTGGGTGTTTTTACCCCTAATTTTCATTCTCAAAGTTTTTTTTTTATTTATATGTTCAAAATTTTGATAGTTATAGACTGTATCTATATTTTGGTTTTATTTTAATTCCAGTTAGTTGACACACAGTATTAAATTAGTTTCAGGTGTATATATAGTGATTCAACACCTACATAACAGCATTAATTGCTCTTTACAAGTTCACTCTTTAATTCCCATCACATATTTTATCCATTCCCTCCTATCTCTCCCCTCTGGTAACCATCAGTTTTTTCCTCTATAATTAAGAGTCTGTTTCTTGGTTTGACTTTATCTCTTTTACTCCTCTTTGCTCGTTTATCTTCTTAAATTCCACATATGAATGAAATAATATGGTATCTGACTTTCTGTCTTTATTCTACTTAGCATTATACTCTTTAACTCTATCCATATCCTTGCAAATGGCAAAATTACATTTTTATGGCTTCATAATGTTTCATTATCTATGTGTGTGTATGCATGCACACATATGCACACACACACACTCATGTGAGAATCATGTATTTTTTATCCATTCATCAATTGATGGATACTGAGCTGCTTCTGTATTTTAACTATTGTAATTAATCCTTCTATAAACATAGGTGTGCATGTAAAATTCTGTATTAGTATTATTGTATTCTTTGAGTAAATGCTAGTAGTACAATCCCTGGATCATTGAGTAGTTCTATTTTCAATTATTTGAGTACCCTCCAAACTGTTTTTTAGAATGTCTGCCCCAGTTTGCAAACTGACTAAAAGATCACAAGCATTTTTTATTCTTCTCACCAACACCTGTTGTTTCTTGTGTTGTTGATTTTAGCCATTCTGACAGGGGTGAGGTTATATCTCACTGCAGATTTGATTAGCATTTCCCTGGTGGTAAGTAGTGATGAATAGCTCTCCATGAGTCTGTTGGCCATTTGGATGTCTTCTTTGGAGAAATGTCTTTATATCTTCTGACCATTTTTAAAATTGAATTATTTATTTTTGATGTGTTGAGTTGTATCAGTTCCTTCTGTATTTTGGATACTAACCCTTTATCAGAAATATCATTTGCAAATATCTTCTCCCATTTAATGCATTGACTTTTAGTTTACTTAACTGTGTCCTTCATTGTGCAGAGGTTTTTTTTGTTGTTGTTGTTTGTTTGTTTTTGTTTTTATGTAGTTTAAAAGTTTATCTTTTTGCTTTTATTCCCCATGCCTCAGGAAACTTATCTAGAAAGAAGTTGCTATGGCTTATGTCAAAGAGGTTACTGCCTGTTTATTTTTCTAGGATTTTTGTTTAGGCCTCACATTTGGATCTTTGCTCATTTTTAGTTTATTGTTATGTATGCTGAAAAAAGTGGTCTAATTTAATTCTTTTTGCATATCCTTGTTCAGTTTTCTCAACACTGTTGAAGAGACTCTCCTTTCCCACTAGGTAGTCTTTCCTGTTTTGTCAAAGATTAGTTTGCCATGTATTTGGGTGGTTATTTCTGGGTTTTCTCTCCTGTTCTGCTGACTTGTGTGTCTGTTCTTGTGCCAGTACCATACTGCTTTGATTACTACAGCTTTGCAATAGAGTATGAAGTCTGGAAAAGTGATGCCTCCAGTTTTGATTTTCTTTTTCAAGGTTGACTTAGTTATCTGGGAATTTACTGGCTCCACACAAATTTTAAGATTTTTGTTCTAGCTCTGTGAAAAATCCTCATGGTATTTCAATAGGAATTGTATTAAATGTGTAGATTGTTTTAGGTAGTATAGCTATTTTAACAATATTTGTTCTTTCAATCCATGACCATGGACAGTTTTTGTATTTCTTTTGTCATCTTCAATTTCTTTCATCAATGTTTTATAGTTTTAAGAGTACAGATCTTTCACTTTTTCTGTTAAGTTTGTATTGGTTATAATTGTAAATGAGATTGGTTTCCTATTTTCTCTTTCTACTGCTTCATTATTGGTGAATAGAAATGTAACAGATTTCTCTAAATTGATTTTGTATCTTGGAACTTTACTGAATTTGTTTATCAGTTATAGCAGGTTTTTTTGTGGAATCTTTCAGTTTTTCTATAAACAGTATCATGTCATCTGCAAATAGTGACAGTTGTACTTCTTCCTTACTGATTTGAATGCCTTTTATTTATTTATCATTATTTTTTTTTTTCTTGATCGATGTGGCTAAGACTTTCAGTACCATAATAAATAAAAGTGAAGAGGGTAAACATCCTTGTCTTGTTTCTGACCTTAGAAGAAAGTTGTTTTTTACCCTCGAAGGATGATGAAAGCTACATTTTTGTTTTATTTTGTTTTGCTTTCCCCATATGGCTTTTATGATGTTGAGGTATGTTCACACTGAACTTATTTGGTTGTGGGTATTTTTTTAAATTATGAATTGATGTACCTCATTTCCACATCTATTGAAATGATCATATGTAAAGTGGCGTTTTTAGTGGATGGTCAAGAAAAAAAACATCGAGACATTTTCAGTGTTAAAAAAAAAAAAGCATTTTCAGTGCTTTTATTATAGCTTGGAGTAGGGAACCTTGGACAGAAAGAACTGTACTTTTGCTGTATTAAGCCAGTGGTTATATGTTTAGTGCTCAAAGAGGAGGGATCATGGAGAGACTTAGATCATAAATGTCTTGTTTGAATTTTTATTCATAAAACTCCTTTTGCAAGATTTCTCTGGTCCTTATCATTTAGCTCAATATTAACTATTTGGGAGATTTTCAGGCAGTCACGAGAGGTTTTAAATATATACATCCAGCATTTATTAGACCCTTGCTGAAATTAAACAGGCTCTGGGTTTTAGGCTAAAGGTGAACTTTTTTTTCTGCTTCTAACCCTCATCATTTCCTCTCTGACTAAATTTTTTGTCCATAGATCTCTAAGGTTATTGAAGAGTGAAAAGCTGAGAGGGGCCATAGAGATGTCCCTACCTATGGACTGAAATTGGTCACTATCTGTTCCTACAAGTAACCATTATGGGGGATACCTGGGTCTAAATCTTGGTTATTTTCTAACCAATAACAAAGAGCTAAATGTGAGGCCTGAACAAAAATCCTAGGAGAATAAACAGGCAGTAACCTCTTTGACATAACCACTAATAGTGTCTAACTCTTGGTTTTGGCTCAGGTCATGATTTCATGGGTTATGAGAATGAGCCCCATATTGGGCTCCACATTTAGTGGGGAGTCTGCTTGAAGATTTTCTCCCTCTGCTTCTCCCTGACTCATGCTTTCTCTCTCTCTTTCTCAAATAAATAAATAAATAAATATTTAAAAACAAATGAGTGATTATTATAGAAGTCCATTACTATAGAGTCAAGAGTGGACACTGGGGTGAATTCATTTCTAGTAGTTAGGAACATACTGCTTACATGTATCTTGGCAATAAAAGAGAACAAACCAAATGGCACCTAGGTAACTCAGTGTGTTAAAGCCTCTGCCTTCGGGTCAGGTCATGAAGCCAGGGTTCTTGGCTTGAGCCCCATATCAGGCTCTCTGCTCAGCAGGGAGCCTGATTACATTTCTCTCTCTCTCTCTCTGCCTACTTGTGATCTCTATCAAATAAATAAATAGAATCTTCTTTTAAAAAAGAGAGAACAAAGCAAGAGACAAAACATTTACAAAAACATTAATGCTATTATTATAATAAAAATAAGAGCAATGAGAAGCCCTTTCCACATGGGCCATAAATCATCTCTTGACCAGGAATATAACCAATCATTAAGTGACAATGTTGAGTCTTCAGGAGCACCAATTTAGTTATTTATATCAATAAAAAAATCCTGTCATATTTTTGTTATAATTTAGAATGTAGACAAAACAGTCCACTTTAATAATGGCATATATTCCTCCTTGTGGTGATACTAAGACACATAATATCATTCTATTTTAGAGAATTTCTTTATACATTTGAGTGACTTTAGTTTTTAATAATGTAATGGTATTTTGAGAATCATTTAAAGTCTTCATTTTCTATTTATCCAGGGTTTCCATGTGCCACATGAAGTCTTCTAAACCTACTGATGGAAGACAAATAGATGTCAGAAAGTTATACCAAAGGAACACAGATATTGACCATCATTGTTTTAGATGTGGAAGATTAGTTGGACTTGTCATTGTCTTAGTGTTGCAGTGATTGCCTTAGTGTTGTATCTAAGAATAACCTATAGTGCATCTTCCAATCCAGCCTCGTGTAAGCCGTGGCCATAAATTTGACCCATATAACAATTGTGTTTCATTAAGTGCTACCCATTTGAAACCTGATCCCCTAGTCCAGTCAGTGGTTGCCTGTAAAATAGTGGAATGTCTACAGGCTTCTGGGGGAAGCATCCCATATTTGACATTATCCTTCTTTGGTGTATCAATAAGAAGGACTACATAGGAAATTTGTCATGAGCCTATATGTGGGTTGACATATTCAACTAAAATTTTGATAGTTTAGTGATAAAAGAAAGGCCTTTTAAGGCCTGGGCTGTCTCATGAAACATTTACCATGGGCCAGCAAGAAAATTTTTTTTTTTAAAGTAATAGAAATACCCCTATATGTTCTAGAATTGTGGTGATGTATGATATCAGCTATTTATTGATTTAAATAATGTCAATCTGTACCTTTTATTTTTTTTTTTTTTTTTTTTTTTTATTTCCAGCATAACAGTATTCATTATTTTTGCACCACACCCCGTGCTCCATGCAATCCGTGCCCTCTATAATACCCACCACCTGGTACCCCAACCTCCCACCCCCCGTCCCTTCAAAACCCTCAGATTGTTTTTCAGAGTCCATAGTCTCTCATGGTTCACCTCCCCTTCCAATTTCCCCCAACTCCCTTCTCCACTCTAAGTCCCCATGTCCTCCATGCTATTTGTTATGCTCCACAAATAAGTGAAACCATATGATAGTTGACTCTCTCTGCTTGACTTATTTCACTCAGCATAATCTCTTCCAGTCCCGTCCATGATGCTACAAAAGTTGGGTATTCATCCTTTCTGATGGAGGCGTAATACTCTATCCCCAGGGGTACAGGTCTGTGAATCACCAGGTTTACACACTTCACAGCACTCACCAAAGCACATACCCTCCCCAATGTCCATAATCCCACCCCCTTCTCCCAAACCCCCTCCCCCCAGCAACCCTCAGTTTGTTTTGTGAGATTAAAAGTCACTTATGGTTTGTCTCCCTCCCAATCCCATCTTGTTTCATTGATTCTTCTCCTACCCACTTAAGCCCCCATGTTGCATCACCACTTCCTCATATCAGGGAGATCATATGATAGTTGTCTTTCTCTGCTTGACTTATTTCGCTAAGCATGATACGCTCTAGTTCCATCCATGTTGTCGCAAATGGCAAGATTTCATTTCTTTTGATGGCTGCATAGTATTCCATTGTGTATATATACCACATCTTCTTGATCCATTCATCTGTTGATGGACATCTAGGTTCTTTCCATAGTTTGGCTATTGTGGACATTGCTGCTATAAACATTCGGGTGCACGTGCCCCTTTGGATCACTACGTTTGTATCCTTAGGGTAAATACCCAATAGTGCAATTGCTGGGTCATAGGGCAGTTCTATTTTCAACATTTTGAGGAACCTCCATGCTGTTTTCCAGAGTGGCTGCACCAGCTTGCATTCCCACCAACAGTGTAGGAGGGTTCCCCTTTCTCCGCATCCTCGCCAGCATCTGTCATTTCCTGACTTGTTGATTTTAGCCATTCTGACTGGTGTGAGGTGATATCTCATTGTGGTTTTGATTTGTATTTCCCTGATGCCGAGTGATATGGAGCACTTTTTCATGTGTCTGTTGGCCATCTGGATGTCTTCTTTGCAGAAATGTCTGTTCATGTCCTCTGCCCATTTCTTGATTGGATTATTTGTTCTTTGGGTGTTGAGTTTGCTAAGTTCTTTATAGATTCTGGACACTAGTCCTTTATCTGATATGTCGTTTGCAAATATCTTCTCCCATTCTGTCAGTTGTCTTTTGATTTTGTTAACTGTTTCCTTTGCTGTGCAAAAGCTTTTGATCTTGATGAAATCCCAATAGTTCATTTTTGCCCTTGCTTCCCTTGCCTTTTGCGTTGTTCCTAGGAAGATGTTGCTGCGGTTGAGGTCAAAGAGCTTGCTGCCCGTGTTCTCCTCAAGGATTTTGATGGATTCCTTTCGCACATTGAGGTCCTTCATCCATTTTGAGTCTATTTTTGTGTGTGGTGTAAGGAAATGGTCCAATTTCATTTTTCTGCATGTGGCTGTCCAATTTTCCCAGCACCATTTATTGAAGAGGCTGTCTTTTTGCCATTGGACATTCTTTCCTGCTTTGTCGAAGATTAGTTGACCATAGTGTTGAGGGTCTATTTCTGGGCTCTCTATTCTGTTCCATTGATCTATGTGTCTGTTTTTGTGCCAGTACCATGCTGTCTTGATGACGACAGCTTTGTAATAGAGCTTGAAGTCCGGAATTGTGATGCCACCAACGTTGGCTTTCTTTTTCAATATCCCTTTGGCTATTCGAGGTCTTTTCTGGTTCCATATAAATTTTAGCATTATTTGTTCCATTTCTTTGAAAAAGATGGATGGTACTTTGATAGGAATTGCATTAAATGTGTAGATTGCTTTAGGTAGCATAGACATTTTCACAATATTTATTCTTCCAATCCAGGAGCATGGAACATTTTTCCATTTCTTTGTGTCTTCCTCAATTTCTTTCATGAGTACTTTATAGTTTTCTGAGTATAGATTCTGTGTCTCTTTGGTTAGGTTTATTCCTAGGTATCTTATGGTTTTGGGTGCAATTGTAAACGGGATTGACTCCTTAATTTCTCTTTCTTCTGTCTTGCTGTTGGTGTAGAGAAATGCAACTGATTTCTGTGCATTGATTTTATATCCTGACACTTTGCTGAATTCCTGTATAAGTTCTAGCAGTTTTGGAGTGGAGTCTTTTGGGTTTTCCACATATAGTATCATATCATCTGCGAAGAGTGATAATTTGACTTCTTCTTTGCCGATTTGGATGCCTTTAATTTCCTTTTGTTGTCTGATTGCTGAGGCTAGGACCTCTAGTACTATGTTGAATAGCAGTGGTGATAATGGACATCCCTGCCGTGTTCCTGACCTTAGCGGAAAAGCTTTCAGGTTTTCTCCATTGAGAATGATATTTGCGGTGGGATTTTCATAGATGGCTTTGATGATATTGAGGTATGTGCCCTCTATCCCTACCCTTTGAAGAGTTTTGATCAGGAAGGGATGCTGTACTTTATCAAATGCTTTTTCAGCATCTATTGAGAGTATCATATGGTTCTTGTTCTTTCTTTTATTGATGTGTTGTATCACATTGACTGATTTGCGGATGTTGAACCAACCTTGCAGCCCTGGAATAAATCCCACTTGGTCGTGGTGAATAATCTTTTTAATGTACTGTTGAATCCTATTGGCTAGTATTTTGTTGAGTATTTTCGCATCTGTGTTCATCAAGGATATCGGTCTATAGCTCTCTTTTTTGGTGGGATCCTTGTCTGGTTTTAGGATCAAGGTGATGCTGGCCTCATAAAATGAGTTTGGAAGTTTTCCTTCCATTTCTATTTTTTGGAACAGTTTCAGGAGAATAGGAATTAGTTCTTCTTTAAATGTTTGGTAGAATTCCCCCGGGAAGCCGTCTGGCCCTGGGCTTTTGTTTGTTTGGAGATTTTTAATGACTGTTTCAATCTCCTTACTGGTTATGGGTCTGTTCAGGCTTTCTATTTCTTCCTGGTTCAGTTGTGGTAGTTTATATGTTTCTAGGAATGCATCCATTTCTTCCAGATTGTCAAATTTATTGGCGTAGAGTTGCTCATAGTATGTTCTTATAATAGTTTGTATTTCTTTGGTGTTAGTTGTGATCTCTCCTCTTTCATTCATGATTTTATTTATTTGGGTCCTTTCTCTTTTCTTTTTGATGAGTCGGGCCAGGGGTTTATCAATTTTATTAATTCTTTCAAAGAACCAGCTCCTAGTTTCGTTGATTTGTTCTATTGTTTTTTTGGTTTCTATTTCATTGATTTCTGCTCTGATCTTTATGATTTCTCTTCTCCTGCTGGGCTTAGGGTTTCTTTCTTGTTCTTTCTCCAGCTCCTTTAAGTGTAGGGTTAGGTTGTGTACCTGAGACCTTTCTTGTTTCTTGAGAAAGGCTTGTACCGCTATATATTTTCCTCTCAGGACTGCCTTTGTTGTGTCCCACAGATTTTGAACCGTTGTATTTTCATTATCATTTGTTTCCATGATTTTTTTCAATTCTTCTTTAATTTCCCGGTTGACCCATTCATTCTTTAGAAGGATGCTGTTTAGTCTCCATGTATTTGGGTTCTTTCCAAACTTCCTTTTGTGGTTGAGTTCTAGCTTTAGAGCATTGTGGTCTGAAAATATGCAGGGAATGATCCCAATCTTTTGATACCAGTTGAGTCCTGATTTAGGACCGAGGATGTGATCTATTCTGGAGAATGTTCCATGTGCACTAGAGAAGAATGTGTATTCTGTTGCTTTGGGATGAAATATTCTGAATATATCTGTGATGTCCATCTGGTCCAGTGTGTCGTTTAAGGCCTTTATTTCCTTGCTGATCTTTTGCTTGGATGATCTGTCCATTTCAGTGAGGGGAGTGTTAAAGTCCCCTACTATTATTGTATTATTGTTGATGTGTTTCTTTGATTTTGTTATTAATTGGTTTATATAGTTGGCTGCTCCCACGTTGGGGGCATAGATATTTAAAATTGTTAGATCTTCTTGTTGGACAGACCCTTTGAGTATGATATAGTGTCCTTCCTCATCTCTTATTATAGTCTTTGGCTTAAAATCTAATTGATCTGATATAAGGATTGCCACTCCTGCTTTCTTCTGATGTCCATTAGCATGGTAAATTCTTTTCCACCCCCTCACTTTAAATCTGGAGGTGTCTTCGGGCTTAAAATGAGTTTCTTGGAGGCAACATATAGATGGGTTTTGTTTTTTTATCCATTCTGATACCCTGTGTCTTTTGACAGGGGCATTTAGCCCATTAACATTCAGGGTAACTATTGAGAGATATGAATTTAGTGCCATTGTATTGCCTGTAAGTTGACTGTTACTGTATATGGTCTCTGTTCCTTTCTGATCTACCACTTGTAGGCTCTCTCTTTGCTTAGAGGACCCCTTTCAATATTTCCTGTAGAGCTGGTTTGGTATTTGCAAATTCTTTCAGTTTTTGTTTGTCCTGGAAGCTTTTAATCTCTCCTTCTATTTTCAATGATAGCCTAGCTGGATATAGTATTCTTGGCTGCATGTTTTTCTCGTTTAGTGCTCTGAAAATATCATGCCAGCTCTTTCTGGCCTGCCAGGTCTCTGTGGATAAGTCAGCTGCCAATCTAATATTTTTACCATTGTATGTTACAGACTTCTTTTCCCGGGCTGCTTTCAGGATTTTCTCTTTGTCACTGAGACTTGTAAATTTTACTATTAGGTGACGGGGTGTGGGCCTATTCCTATTGATTTTGAGGGGCGTTCTCTGAACCTCCTGAATTTTGATGCTCGTTCCCTTTGCCATATTGGGGAAATTCTCCCCAATAATTCTCTCCAGTATACCTTCTGCTCCCCTCTCTCTTTCTTCTTCTTCTGGAATCCCAATTATTCTAATATTGTTTCGTCTTATGGTGTCACTTATCTCTCGAATTCTCCCCTCGTGGTCCAGTAGCTGTTTGTCCCTCTTTTGCTCAGCTTCTTTATTCTCTGTCATTTGGTCTTCTATATCACTAATTCTTTCTTCTGCCTCATTTATCCTAGCAGTGAGAGCCTCCATTTTTGATTGCACTTCATTAATAGCTTTTTTGATTTCAACTTGGTTAGATTTTAGTTCTTTTATTTCTCCAGAAAGGGCTTTTATATCTCTCAAGAGGGTTTCTCTAATATCTTCCATGCCTTTTTCAAGCCCGGCTAGAACCTTGAGAATTGTCATTCTGAACTCTAGATCTGACATATTACCAATGTCTGTATTGATTAGGTCCCTAGCCTTCGGTACTGCCTCTTGTTCTTTTTTTTGTGTTGAATTTTTCCGTCTTGTCATTTTGTCCAGATAAGAGTATATGAAGGGGCAAGTAAAATACTAAAAGGGTGGCAACAACCCCAGGAAAAAATGCTTTAACCAAATTAGAAGAGATCCAAAATCGTGAGGGGGGAGAAAGGGGATAAAAAGAGGTTCAAAAAGGAAGAAAGAAAAAAAAAAGAAAAAAGAAAGAAAAAAAAAAGAAAAAAGAAAAGAAAAGAATTTAAAAAAAAAAGGAAAACACCTGAGAAAAATGTAAAAATGAAAAAATATATATATTAGATAAACTAGTAAAAAATCGTTAAAAAAGAAAAAGGTAACAGTTAAAAAAAAAAATTTACCCGAAGGCGAGAAAAGAAAAAAACAAAAAAATGAGAAAGAAAAAAATTGAATTAACTGCAAGACTAAAAAAAAAAATCACAGGGAAAAAGCCATGAGTTCCGTGCTTGGCTTTCTCCTCCTCTGGAATTCTGCTGCTCTCCTTGGTATTGAAACCGCACTCCTTGGTAGGTGAACTTGGTCTTGGCTGGATTTCTTGTTGATCTTCTGGGGGAGGGGCCTGGTGTAGTGATTCTCAAGTGTCTTTGCCCCAGGCGGAATTACACCGCCCTTACCGGGGTGAGTAATCCGCTCGGGTTTGCTTTCAGGAGCTTTTGTTCCCTGAGCGCTTTCCGTAGAGTTCCGGAGGATGGGAATACAAATGGCGGCCTGCTGGTCTCCAGCCCGGAGGAGCCGAGAGCCCAGGGCCGCACTCCTCAGTGCGCCCTCAGAGAACAGCGCCCAGTTACTCCCGTCTGCCTGACCTCCGGCCGCGCTCTGAGCTCTCCGAGCCTGCGACCAGTTCAAGGTAACACCGAGCTGTGAGCTTACTGTCGGCTCTGTCTGTGTAGCCGGCTTTCCCGTTCCAATACCCGCAAGGTCTGCGACACTCAGACACCCCTGATCCTTCTGTGACCCTGCGGGACCTGAGGCCACGCTGAACCCGCGTGGGCTTCGCCCCGGTTTAGCCTCTGGAGCGATGTCCCTCAGCGGAACAGACTTTTAAAAGTCCTGATTTTGTGCGCCGTTGCTCCGCCGCTTGCCGGGAGCCGGCCCCTCCCCCCGGGGTCTATCTTCCCGTCGCTTTGGATTCACTTCTCCGCCGGTCCTACCTTTCAGAAAGTGGTTGTTTTTCTGTTTCCAGATTTGCTGTTCTTCTTCTCTTCGATCCGCCGATGGATTTTCAGGTGTTTGCAATCTTTAGATAAGCTATCTAGCTGATCTCCGGCTAGCTGAAGCAGTCTCAGCCTGTTACTTCTCCGCCATCTTGACTCCTCCCTAATCTGTACCTTTTAATTTAGAAAACCAAGGGCTAAAGAGCTCAATATGGGTAGTAAGCCACAAATCAAGCACAAAGATAGGTTTTATAGCTCAGCATAATGTTGTGCCCATTAAAAAAAAAAAAAAAGAAAAGAAAAGAAAAGGGCTACCACTAAGGCATGTTGGGTATGTCTGATAAAACTTTGGATACATTAGGAGAGTCATCAGGGATATAGACATGATAATTGCTTTCAATGTTAGCATAGTAAGTTTTTCTTTGACTTGCAGTCAAGATATCAAGGGCCATTAAGTTTTAAAGGATCACTTTTCAAATTTATGGGTGACTTCATGTTGGGTTTGGCTAACGGTGGTTTCTATATGTTTGGCTAAAGCTTTAACTTTTTACAACAATAGACATGACTCCCAAGACAAACATGGCTAAGAGATAAAACCATCAAGAAACCTTTGCCTGATGTCTAGTCTTAATATCTTAATTATGAAGAATCGCTGGAAAGTAGATGACTTGTTCTGGGAGATAAGGGCATCCCCAAGTGCATTATCCAATCCAGTGATAAGGAAGATGGGACCCTCTATTATTTCCATAAGTCCATAGTTAACCACATGGAGGGAGTTATGCCTTGGTTTTTTTGAGCAATTTTGTTATATCAGCCACATAGAATTGATCGAGGTGACAGCTGAGGTATATAATTGCTGGGGAGTGCATCCCATTGTCCAGCTATTTAAATAATCATATACCCATAGAGTCCCTTTTATTTACCCACAGAGTAACAAGAAGGAAGATGGCCTATACATGAGCTGTTATGGCAAACTCTCCAAAGTTTACCTCACATTGCCTAGCTTAAGCAAACATTTAAAGGCAATCAAAACTGGAATCTAATGTTCATAAGGATGCATTCTTGAAATATATTTCTCTTTAAATTCACCCTTAATTACATAGATAGCCAAATCAAGACTAACTTATTAGTCTTAACAAACTTAGCTTAATTATTTACATAATCTCAGTGAGAATAATGATTAATCATATAGATCATTTAAAAACTGCTTTGCTAGAATTCTAGCAAATGAGGAATATTTAGGTTGACATTTTAATAGCCTTTTGAGGCCAGAGCCAAGCCAAGTACTTGTTATCAGATTTGCCTTCACTACCTGTTGATTTGGGTTAATTCCTCTTCCTGAGGCCCCCAAAGTATCCTGAAATTGCTTTACTTTCCAGGAAGTGATATTCTTTACTCATCTGGTAAGATTGTTGGGAACTCTCTAAACAAGGTTAGCAGGCCAATATTTCCAAGGGTCACCACTGTCTCCATAAAGTCAACATTAATTCCTTAAAGCTGTTTGGTCTTATCTAAATCTATCTCTAATTTTCTCTCAAATATGACATTCCAGTTAAAACCCTGGCAATATAACCAATGTTTCCAATGGTGTCCTGTTACAAGGAGAACAAATTCTTATTGAATATATGCAAATAACTGTAACTGCCATACTCATTGAGAATTGCTGAATTTTGGAGAGTTCAGGTAGGGAGAAAAGTTAATTTTTTCAATTTGTTTGCAAAGGAATATTTTATCATCTTCCTCAAATCGTTCAGTCCTGTGATATTAATTTTTGCTCTATTTGAATGCAGCTTTCCTATTAGTTCTAGAAATTCTAACCCAGTTTGGTTTTATGATTTTAAACATATCAAAATTGTTTATTTGTGAAAAGTCCTTTTTACAAATCTCCTTGAAGATGAAACACATTTTGAGAGAGCATCAGAATAGTAACTATATGTGACCAAAACCAAAACCAAAACCAAACAAAACAAACTAAAAAATGGACATGGTTAAAGATCTGATATGAAAGTTCATTATAATGAAATTGACAAGAAATCCACTTATTTCTTTGACACATAGCATTTCAATAATTCAAATAATGACCTTATAATAAGACACATTAAAACTTCAGGAATTTCATATATATTCTTAAATTCTTATAGTATTTACCCATATAATACAACTTGTGGCTTATCATTATTGGTTTAACAGTATTTTCCAAGTATCTTAACATACCAAATTAATAAACCTAATTAGTTAAAAAAAAACTTCATTTACCATTTAAAGAACATACCCTAATAGGATTACATATCATTATAAATTTAATAGTTAATTATCTATTTACACAAGCTGGCAATAAGATAGTCTACAGAATGTTATACAATTTTTTAGGAAACTTAGTTCCTTTAATATGAGAAGTTGCAGTCCTCTTAAGTAATCGAAGTTTTGCTAAAGACAAAACACAAAAACTTTGGTATTGGGCAGATTAAAAAAAAAGGAAAAATGTGTTTATATTTTCTTATCAAGAGCAGACCAACAATCTAAGAAAACTTTGTCTTCTTAAGAAAGAGCGAAAAAAAAATTCCATTTTATGCCATTGTACTTTTAAAATCTATTCATTCAAACCTTACTCCTGCCTTCCACAACTTTCTTTTACATTCAGATTTTTTTTCCTAAACATTTTCTCTCAAACAATGAGTCTCACTTTAGGATAAAATTGCTTCCATTTCCCTCAATAAAATGTATCCCCATTCCTTATATATTTCTTATTAAAAGAACATCTTTTCTTGTATATAGAATTGTTTCTCTTATTTCCATCAGTCTTAATTACATTTGGTGGAATTTTAACTCTTAGAAACCTTAGTCTCTGGTGAAAATTAAGTAGCAACCAATTTGTGAACTGTCTGTTATATCAGAATTCTTCAGATCAGCAAATTTAAAAATATATTTCATAATTTCTAAAAAAAACATATTTTCCATTATAATCTTCCAATAATACATAAAGCATATTTGCCATCAGAACCAAGTATCCGGGGAGCCTGGGTGGCTCAGTGGGTTAAAGCCTCTGCCTTCGTCTCGGGTCATGATCCCAGGGTCCTGGGATTGAGCCCCACATGGGGCTCTCTTCTCTGCAGGGAGCCTACTAACTCCTCTCTCTCTCTCTGCCTGCCTCTCTGCCTACTTGTGATCTCTGTCAAATAAAAAAAAAAATCTTTAAAAAAAAAAAAAAAAACAAGTATCTCATCTTCTCTGTAATAAAAAGCCAAAAGCATAAACCTATATTCAATAACCAAAACTTCAGTATTTTTAAAAAATATTTTATTTATTTATTTGACAGGCAGAGATCACAAGTAGGCACAGAGGCAGGCAGAGAGAGAGGAGGAAGCAGGATCCCCACCGAGCAGTAAGTCTGATGCGGGGCTCGATCCCAGGACCCTGGGGTCATGACCCGAGCCGAAGGCAGAGGCTTTAACCCACTGAGCCATCCTGGTGCCCCAAAATTTAGTATTTTATCTTACTTAGAAAAGGGTTAGATATTAAGGGATTTAATCCAATTTGTCATCTAACTTAGAAAAACTTAAACATTTCAGGTTACTAAAGATATCACAAGCTATCTTAACAATTACCCATGAGAACTTTATTAAACAGGCAAAACTAACCATCATTTTAAGTCATCTTTTTTTGCTAACACATTGCAACAGACATAACATAAACTTATCTGACTTCTAGTAAACATGAGTAGAATGGAAGTATTAAATTTAATGATAAAAACGCCAAAGGTATGTCTACCTTAATTAAACTAGCTTAAAGTAGCTTTAATATGGAATAGTTGCACCTATGTCCATTCAAAAGTTAATCAATTTGTTCCCCATTGTCAATTTTTACATGGGCAACCAGTGGTGAAATATGAAGTGGGTTGTCTTAGTCCAAGGAGGATGCTCCTTGCTCTTGTTACCTAGGGCAGAAGTACCAGGAGCTGATGGCCCTGGAGGCACAGAGGACAATATAAGAGCTGGTTATGCAAGCCTTGCCCATGGTAGTACAGAAAATGGAAGAGGAAGGGGGAAGCAGAAGAGATGATTTACTGCCAGCAGGGCTGAAGGCAGATAAAAGCCCAGAGGGCAGAGAAAGAGGACACCCGGTCCTAAAGCTGATCAGCTCAGAAAGATGAGCAGAGGCATGTTTTTATTTGTTTGTGTGTTTGTTTGTTTTCCCCACTAACAAAAAGTGAAAATAGGCAGTCCAGATTGGGTCAGAGAAGACAGGAAACTTCCCCAAAACAAAAGGAGTCCAGCAGCTGCTGGGAATATTCCTTAAAGTCCTTATTCCAAGGTAGACAACACAGATGATTGGTTTTAATTATCATAGCCTTTAACCCAAGAAATGAGTGAAAGAGGAAACCCCACATACAAGAGTAACTTGGATCTATTAGGAGGAGGAACAGTGAGAGAGTCAGTGTCTTCTTTGTTAGGGATGGGCTGTGTTTCCTCTGGCAACCTGGGTTTACTAGGAGGAGGCCTGTGTTGATAATCATCATCCAATATGACAGGAGGGCATTTATTAGTTTGGCTGGTGGCCAAACATTCTTCAAGAGACCCTTAGGTTGGGATCCAGATTTAAAACCATGAAGGTCTGGATATAGGGTACCTCATTCGATTCTATTTCTTACAGAACAGATCTAACTGATAGATCACATTAAAGCTTAATGTCCCATTAATGGGGCATTTTTCCTTGTCTCCTACGGAATACTGAGATCATGCTGTGTTACAGAAGATCACTCCTTTTTTTTTTTTTTTTCTTAAATCTTGCATTCAAATTGATTCCAGTGAGCTAAAAATTTTCTCAAGAGAAAGTTCTTGAGGATAACCTATGTTTCTAGAAAAGTTGAGAGGTTCCCATTATCAAGGTGGCATCCCACAAAGAATATGTCATAGTTTCCTAGGGTCAAACTGACTGGAGGTATCCCTCAAATAAAAATTGCTAAGAACACAGCCTTATAGTAGGAATGCCAGAGTCTCTCCCCTTCCCCATTGCATTCTAGACTACAAATGGGTGCCAGTGAATACACCAAAAAAACATGCTGTGCAATGAAGAACTTGCCATTTTTAACCCATGGAAAACACTAGAAATATTTTATAAGGGAAAATTGTCCAATGTTATAAATTAAGTAGTCAGTAGGGGACACTGATGAAAACAGTAAAGATAGAAATCCATTATGGTCTAAGCGACAATCCAACATATATAGTCTTCATAGCCAACTTCCTTAGGAAACAGTGCCCAGTGGAGTTTTAATTCAAATGGATGTTGGTTTCAGTCAGCTCTAGGCAGATATCTCATAACCAGAAGTGGCTAAACCAGAGATCTAGAGGGATTCACATTAGATCAATGAGGAGGAAATCTTAACATGGCAGTCTTAAGATTGGCAGCTATCCGATTGGCTTAGGTGGTTCTCCCCTGCTCAAGAAAGACAACTTTCTATAAAAATAGGGATTGATAGAGGGTATCAGGTTTCTGGGTCTCATTACCATTCTTTCCAGGGTACTAGTTTCCTCCCTATAGAGTAGCCACAGGCTAGAGAAATGCATCCTGAGCAATCTACGTGAAAGTGTTTCCCAAACACCCTACTCCTTGAAAAGCCCCTGGAATGAAATCAGAAGAAGTTTGCACCAAATTTTCATCAAGTGCTTGAAGTCCGGATGAGAGGACAGGCTCTACATTGGCACCTAAATGATGTGGGTCTGTGAGTGGATGGCCAAGAAAGAATTCTTAGATGTTTATGGTGCAAAAAAATGCTTTAATTATAACACAGGGCTAGGACCTGTGGTCAGAAAGAGCTACACTTTTGCTCTATGAAACTGCTGGCTATCTACTCAGTGCTCAAGGGGGAAGGGATGTGAAGAGAATATTAAATTACAAATGTCTTCTTTGAATTTTTACTCATAAAGTTATTTTTGCAAGATTTTTCTGGTGCCTATCATTCAGCTCAATATTAACTATTTGGGAGATTTTCAAGAAGTCATGAATACCATTAAGAATGTAGCAACCAGGGGCACCTCGCTGGCTCAGTGGGTTAAAGCCTCTGCCTTCAGCTCAGGTCATGATCCCAGGGTCCTGGAATTGAGCCCCATATTGGGCTGTCTGCTCAGCGGGAAGCCTGCTTCCCTTCCACTCTCTCTCTGCCTGCATCTCTGCCTACTTGTGATCTCTGTCTGTCAAATAAATAAATAAAAATCTTAAAAAAACATAATGTAGCAACCAGCATTTATTATATCCTTACTGAAGTAAAGCAGGTTATATGTCAGTCTTCTGGGCTGAAGGTGAACATTTTTCTGTATCTATCCCTCATCAATATGGTTCTATCCTTTATCTTATTAATGTGATCCATCACACCAGTTGGCTTCCAAATATTGAATGACCCTTTTAACCTGGGAATAAATCATATTTGATTGTGGTGAATGATTTTCTAAATATATTGTTGAATTCAGCTTGCTAGAATTTGGCTGAGGATTTTTGTATCTATGCTCATCAAGGATATGTATCTATGTTCATTTGACCGGTAGTTCTGTTTTTGTTTTTGTTTTTCTGTTTTTTTGTTTTGTTTTTTTAGTGGTGTATTTATCCAGTTTTGGTGTCAGTATAACACTGGCCTTACAGAATAAATTCACAAATTTTCCTTCCTTTTCGATTTTCTGGGATAGTTTGAGAAGAATAGGTATTAACTGTTCTTTAAATGTTTGGTATAACTGACCTGTAAAACCACCTGGTTCTGGACTTTAGGTTGTTGGGAGTTTTTTGATTACAGATTCTATTTCATTGCTGGTTATCAATCCGTTCAAATTTTCTATTTCTTCCTGTTCCTGTAACATAGGTTATATGTTTCTAGGAATTTATGAATTTCTTCTAGATTGTCCAGTATGTTGGAATATAATTTTTCTAATATTCTTTTATAATTGTATCCCCATGGTATTGTTTGTCATTTCTCCTCTCTCATTTGTGATTTTATTTATTTGATTACTTTTTTTTTTCCTTCTTCATAAGTCTGGCTAGAGATACCAATTTTATTGATTTTTTTTCTTTTCTTTTCTTTTTTCTTTCTTTCTTTCTTTTTTTTTTTTTTTTCCAAAGACCCAGCTTCTGGTTTCATTAATCTGTTTTTCCTTCTTCCCCGCTCCTCACCCTCCTCCCTGTTCTCCTCCTCCTCCTCCATCTTCTTCTTCCTCTCTTCTTTCTTCTATGTCATATCATTTATTTCTGCTCTAAGCTTATAATTTTTTTTTTCCTTCTTCTGGCTTTAGATTTTGTATGTTGTTACCTTTCTAATTCCTTTAGGTGTAAGGTTAGGTTGTTTATTTGATATTTTTCTTGCTTCCTGAAGTAAGCTTGTGCTGTTATAAAATTCCCTCTTGGAATCACTTTTGCTGCACCCAAAGGTTTTAGACCATTTTGTTTTCATTTTAATTTGTTTCCATGCATTTTTTAAAAATTTTTTGTTGACCCATTTATTGTTTAGTAACATGTTGTTTCACCTCCATGTATTTATTGTCTTTCCAGATTTTTTATTGTGGTTGAATTCTAGGTTCATAGTGTTGTGTTCAGAAAAGATGCATGGTGCAACTTACATCTTCTTGAATTTGTGGAGGTTTGTTTTGTGGGCTAATAGGTAAAATCTATTCTACGGAATGTTCAATGTGCTTTTGAAAAAAATGTATATTCTGCTATTTTAGGATTGAGTGTTCTGAATATATCTGTTAAATCTATCTCACCCAGTTTACCATTGAAAGCTATTGTTTCCTTGTTGAAACTCGGTTTGGATAATATGCCCACCAATGTAAATGGAGTGTTAAAGCCCTCTACTGTTATTTTATTACTGTCAGTTAGTTCCTTTATGTTTGTTATTAACCGTCTTATGAGTTTGCCTATGTTGGGTTCATAAATATTTACAATTGTTATGTCTTCCTATTGAATTGTCCCCATGATTATTATACAGTATCTTTTTGTCTCTTGTTACAATTTTTGTTTTAAAGTCCATTTGTCTGGTATATGTATTGCTACTCTGTCTTTTCTTTAGGCATTCATTTACATGATAGATGCTTTTCCACTTCCTCACTTTCAAACTGCAGGTGTCTTTAGTATAGCTAAATAAGTCTCTTGTAGGCAACATATAGATGGGTCTTGCTTTTATCCATTCTGTCACACTAAGTCTTTTGTCTTTTGATTGGAGCATTTTCTCCATTGACATTCAAAGTACTTATTGATATAAAGGTGTTTATTTTCATTTTATTATTTGTTTTGGGGTTGTTTCTGAAGATTTTCTCTGATCTTTTTTCTCTTTCTCTTTCATGAATTGCTGGGTTTTGTTTTTGTTTTTGTTTTTGTTTTTTTGCCATATACTTTGTTTATCTTTCTTCTTTGTATTTTTATTAGTGGTTTTTGATACATGGTTACCATTAGGTTTGCATATAACTTGTTCTGCGTACATCAGTATGTATTAAGTTCATTGTCCTTTAAGTTTGAATCCATTCTTTTCTCCTCTCCTCCCTACATTTTAGGTATATGTTATAGTTTGTGCTTTTGATTTTGTAAGTTTCTTGACCTGTTTTTTACAGAAATATTCATTTTTACTGCTTTTGTGTTTCTTACCTTTACAGTGCCACTTTTAGTCTCTCCTTTCCACTCAAAAAGCACCCTTTAATATTTTTTGCTAGGCTGAGTTAGTGGTCATGAACTCATTTAGTTTTTCTTTGGGAAACACTTTATCTTTCCTTCTGTTGTAAATGACAGTCTTGTTGGATAGAATATTCTTAGCTGAAAATTTTTCCCATTCAGCACGTTTACTATATCATGCCACTCCCTTTTGGTTTGGAAAGTTCTGTTGGAAAATTTCCTCCCAGTCTTATGGGTTTTCCCTTGCATGTTGGTGTCTTCTTGTGTCTTAATGCTTTTTTTTTCTTTATCATTATATTTTGCCAATTTAATTGTGCTATGTCTTGATGTGGGTCTGTTTTTGTTGATATTGATAGGAGTTCTCTGTGCCTCCTGCATCTGGATATCTCTTTCCTTCCCCAGATTAGGAAGGTTTCAGCTATTATTTCTTCAAATAAATTTTCTAACCTCCTTTCTCTCTCTTCTTGTGGGACTCCTATAATACAGATATTATTATGTTTGATGGAGTCACCAACTTCCCTAAGTCTATTCCTGTTTTGTATAATTTTTTTTTTTCCTGTCTTACCTTCAGCTTGATTGCTTTCCATTTCTCAGTCTTCTAAGTCATTGATTTCTTCCTTGGTTTCTTCCAGCCTACTGTTTATTCCAGCAAGTGTGTTTCTCATTTTGTTTATTGAGCCATTTATCTCTACGTTATCCCTTATCTCTGTTTTAAGGATCTCACTCATGCTTTCTACTTCTTTTTTCTTTTCAAGTCCAGTGAGTATTCTTATAATCACTGTTTTGAATTTTCTATCAGGAATGTTATTTATATCTGTTTCATTTAGATCTCTGGTCATAGTTTTATCGTATCCTTCATTTGAGATAATTTCTCTATCTTCATTTTGTCTGCTTCTCTGTTAATGTGTGTTTAGAGCAGTCATGTCTTCTGCTCTTGAAAGTAGTGACTTTATGAAAAAGACATCCTGGAGTGCCATGTTTCCCCTGTTCCTCAGAACCTGGCACCTCAAGAGAATACCCTATGGTTGTTGCTTATGCCCTTTAATATATGAGTCACTTTTCCTTTCAGTAGTCATCTGTACTGGCTCTATTGTAAACTATGCTTGTTCTTTGTGGTATTACCGGGGCCATGGCAGGACAGTGAGGGGTCATGCCTGCCAGGGAACTTGGGAGCAGGATGGCAGTTTTAGCAAAATTTGCACTGTTCCACTACTCCTATCTTCAAAGAGCAGCAGTGGCTGAGGACTGCGTGCCAGGGTGGCTGGGGTATGAGGCTTGGAGAGATGCAGGTGATAAATAGGCATGGCTGGGCTTGGCACACCATGTTGAGTGGGGGTGCCCAATTGGGTGTGGCAAGTGGTGGCAGCAATGCACCAATGGCTGGAGGCAGATGCACAGTGGTGGCAGGTTCCAGGCCATGGCTCATTGCTGCTTAGAAGTTGGACAGGGTTTATAATGACAGCAGTGCACTGGATGGCTGGGCAGAGCATATGGGGCTTTAACAAAATTTCCTCTGAGCCCCAAGGACAAGTGATAACCTGGTTGCCACCTGTAAGGAGAGAGCAGCCTGTGCAGAGAGGCAACATAAAAACAAAAGTTTGCATAATGTTGGGGGCAAATGGAAAACAGATCTGTTCATACTGATTTTTGGAGCAAGTTAGGGAACTTCTCTGAAAATGGGGGAGCTGGCAAGTATCATTTCCCTCCCTTGTCCCCAGCATAAACACAGGCCCATCTGTGGGAAGTGGAGGCTGCACAGACTCTTGCTACCTAACCTGCTAGTAGTGTGCCATGCCCACAAGTTCTCCTAAGGACTTATTGCTCTAAGCCTGCTAGCCTCATCCCTGGGCTCAGGACAAATTCAAGCCTGAAGGCAAAAGCTAAGAAAACATTGATAGAACCCGAGAGTCTGTGAGAAACTTGAGCTTTGGGTTTTGGGTAAAGAGGGAAACCAAATTGTAGGAGTTCATCAGGAAATGAGGAAGAGAAATAAAATTCCTTGTCTCATTTTTCTCCTGCCCTCATTCTCCCATTAACTGAATTAATAGAAACTACAGAAGAAAAAGAAGTCCTTTGAAGAGGCTATGCTGAATAGTAATCCTTTTAGAACACATTGCTGAATGGAAAAGAGTAAAGCACTGATGTGGGAGTGCAAACCGGATATAGTTTGCTTATTTATTATCCTTTGACACTTTCACCAATGTTCATTCTGTATATATTTTTGGTCATTTTGATACCTTTAAAGATAAGTCTTCCAACAATCTGCATTCCAAATGTCTTGGCTACTTGTCTTCCATGATGACTAGTCTAACTAAAACATTATGAACATTACTTCAAAAATATTGGCAAGACATCCTTTAGTATCCCTAGTACAACCACTCAAATATTTTCCTGGATGATCATCTCCCACCTCATCTCTTCTACACAAAATGCCAGCGCCTTTTATCTTTCCTCATCTCAGAAGATGTCCCATTTCACTGAAAAAAAAAAAAAAGAAAAAAAAAAAGAACAGTCAGAAATTCCACAATCTTCCTCTACTCCATCAATCTAACTACCTGAATTTTTTGTCTATATTACATATGTATTTTTGTTATCTTTTCTGGTCACTGTAAATGACCTAAACATGATCTTATTTTTTCTAGGTTCAATTTCTAATGCCTATGCAAAATATTTTTCCACAGATTATCTCTCTTCTTGCTTTTTAGTCATCAGCTTTCTAACTGTCTCCTTACTAAGAAATATGATATTACTTCCCCTAAAACAACCGAATAAAACCTAATTTTTTCTCTTTTTATCCTGACACTCTATTATCTCATTTCTCTGCTTAAAAGCCTGACTATACTCATTTCTACTTTCTGTCTACATACTTTCCCTTGAACCTAGTAAATCAGGTTTTCAAAGGAACAAAGGAATAATCACAGTTCCAGATTTTAGGACATACTATAAAGCTGTCATAATCAAAATAGTATGGTACAAAAAATAGACACATCAATGGAACACAATAAGGTCTGGAAACAAACCCATGATTATGTTATCAATTAATCCATGACAAAGGAGATAAAAATATACAGTGAAGGGACACCTAGGTAGTTCTGTTGATTAGGTATTTGTCTTAGGCATAGGTTATGATCTTGGAGCCCTGGCATAGAGCCTCACATTGGGCTCCCCACTCAGCGGGTAATCTTGCTTCTCCCCCTGCCTATCCCTCCAAATCATGCTTTCTCTCTCTCTTTTTCTTTCTCATAATAAATATAAATATAAACAAACAAACAAATAAAGAAATAAAATCTTTAAAAAAGAATAGAAATAATATTATATATATATAAATACATATTATATATATAATATAAATAATATAAGCAAAAGACAGCCTCTTCAATAAATGGTGCTGGGAGAACTAGACAGCTACATGCAAATGGATGAAATGAGACCACTCACAAAAATAAACTCAAAATGGATTAAAGATCTAAATATAAGACATGAAACCATGAGAATTCTAGCAGAGAACATAAACATTCTTTCTGATGTCAGCAGTAGCAATATTTTTTTCTAGATATGTCTCCTAAGATAAGGAACAAATGCAAAATTAAATTTTGGGATTATATCAAAACAAAAAGCTTTTGCACTGAGAATTATGCCATCCACAAAACAAAAAGTCAACCAACTGAATGGGAGAAGATACTTGCAAATGACATAACTCATAAAAGATTAATGTTCAAAATATATAAAACACGTATATAAAAATACCTAAAAACAAACAATCAGGGGCACCTGGTTGGCTCAGTGGGTTATCTGCCTTCAGCTTGGGTCATGATCCAAGGGTCCTGGGATAAAGCCCAGCATTGGGCTTTCTGCTCAGTGAAGAGCCTGCTTCCCCCTCTCTCTGCCTGTCTCTCTGCCTACTTGTGATCTCTCTCTATCTCTCTGCTAAATAAATAAATTAAATCTTTAAAAAAAATCCAATTATAGAATGGGTAGAGGGCATGAATGGACATTTCTATTTATTTATTTATTTATTTATTTGAGAGAGAGAGAGAGAGAACCAGAGAGAAAGGATGAGAAGGGAAGCAGGAGAGGGAGAGGAAGAATCAAGCCTGGATCCCAGGATTCTCAGATCATGATCTGAGCTGAAGGCAGAAGCTTCACTGAGTAGCCTCCCAGGCAGCTCGTAAATAGACATTTCTTGAAAGAATGCTTAAAACTGACCAACAGACAAATGAAAAGATGGTCGTCACTAATCATCAGGGAAATACAAATTAATACCCCAAGCAGATACCATTTTATACCTGTCAGAATGTCTAAAATTAAAAAGATAAGGAAGAACAAATGTTAGCAATACTGTGAAGACAAAGGAATCCTCAAGCACTGTTGATGGGAATGTAAATTGGTATAGTCACTATGGAAAACAGAATGGTGGTTCCTCAAAAAAATTGGAAATACCATATTAATCCAATAATTTCAATGTTGGGTGTTTACCTAAAAAAAAAAAAGACACAAAATCACTAATTAAAATATATGCACTTCTATGTTTATTGTAGCATTATTTACAATAGCCAAGACATAAAAGCAACCTAAGTGTCTATTGATATATGAATGAATAAGGAAGGTGTAGTATATGTATACAATGGAATATTGCACAACTGTAAGAAAGCATGAGATCCTGTCATTTGAAACAATATGGATGGACTTACTGGTATTATGCTAAATGAAATAAGTCAGACTAAGAAAGACAAAGGTCGTAATATTTCATTCATATGTGGAAACTAAAAACCAAACAAAAATCAGAATATCAGAGCTTTAAATACAGAGAACAAACTGATAGTTGTTAGACAAAAGGACTTAGAGGAATGGACAAAATTGGTGAAAGGGAGTAGGATACACAGATTTCCAATTATGGAATTGAGATGTCATGGGAATAAAAAGGCACAGTATAAGGAACATAGTTTATGATATTTTAATAGTGTTCTATGCTAATGTGTGATATCTACATTTGTGGTGAACATAACATAGCATATAGAGAATTTAAGGCACTATATGTCATACACCTGAAAACAATGTAACATTGTATGTCAACTCTACTAAAAAAATAGTAGTATTAAAACATCAAGCTTTCATATTACTATTCAAGCAATTTTGTTCTTGTGAAGGTCAATAATAACCTCCCTATTGTTAAATTATTAGTCCTATTAAATATTTTTGAAACAGTCTCACACTCCCATCTCCTAGCTGAAACAGTTTTGTTTTTGTTTTTTGTTTTTTGTTTTTACATTTTCTTTCAGAACATACTTTTCTAGTTCTTCACTTACTTCACTGGCATCTTCTCAGGCCACTCTGCATATTCTCTCAGGCTTTTGATTTGGGGTTTGTTCTGCACGATCTGTAGACTTTTGTATCTGCACAGCACAGACCTTATTTTGTTGTTGTTGTTGTTGTTGTTTTGCTTTGTTTTATCTTATTTTCTAGTTTTATGGCCTTGGATGCTATCAATTCATTGATTGCTTTCTAACATATAATTACAGCCTTCATCTTTGTCTTTTACTCTAAGGTTGTATCTTGAACTGCCACTTTGAATGTCCAAAAGGTGCCTCAAAATATATTTGAAACTCCTGGTATTCTCTAAATTTGAAATTCCTGCAGTCTCCTCCATTAGTTATTGGTAACTCACACTTCCATTTGCTTAGGTCAGTAGCATTTAGAGTTATTCTCAAATTTTCTTTTTTTTTTTTATCCTACATGCAATTAGAATATATAATTACCTCTTTTTCCCTTGTCCTTCTTTCTTTTATTTGATTATCACCAAGACCAACAGACAACTGAAAAGATGGTCATCACTTAGTCTATTTTAGTCTACCTTAGTCTAAGACTAGATTGTTATCATTGTCTACTAAGTTTTCTATCTACCTTTGTCCATCTTGTCTCTTTCAATCACAGTAGCTAGTCATGTTGTTTCAAAGATAAGTAGGAATATGTCACTCCCACTCCTCTGTCTTAAGTTTTTCCTCTGCTTTCCTTTACACTCATTCTATTTTTTTTTAATAACTTGTTCTGCACATACAGTTCTATTACCTCCTTGTACTTATCTTCTATATTCAACTATCCACATTGGCTTCCTTGGTATTCTCAAATGTACCAACATGCTTTTACCAAAGAGCCTTTGCATTTACTATTTCATCTTCCTGGAATGCTCCTCCACCATATATCCACATATCTCTCTGCTTCACCTTGTTTGTACCTAGTAGAACTTACTCTACTTCCCTACATACATTTTCTTGGTAGTTAAATTCTTAGTCATTTAAAAATACACCTCCAAAATTCATCATCTACACTTAATTTATCTCCTCTGAGACAAAGGTAAACACCACACATTGCAGAGATTTTTTGTTTTTGTTCACAAAAACATGGTAGAATGTTTTTTGTTTTGTTTTCCCCCAAGTGGAGGGCAAGTTGCTACACTGTGATCCTGTATCATTAAAAAAGAGATACTTATATAGAGACCTTGGATTTTGGAAATAAAATACATTTGAGTGTGCTCTTCCAACTTAATTACAGGTGATTAAAACAAAACAAAACAAAACAAAAAACTAACTTTAAGTGAGCTTTTAGCAAGAAGAGTTTCACCTAATTATTTTGTTGCAATTCCATCCCTGCAGCCTTCTGATCCAGCAAATTGAATTGTGCTGAAGATTTCTTTGATAGGTTGAATGTATTGTGGTGACTGAGAGCCCTTAGAATATTATGATGTTACCATTAGTTTGCTTAAGTTTCCATAACAAAGTACAACAGAGTAAGTGGCTTATGCAGCACAAATGTATTATTACACAGTTCTGGAGACTAGATAGTCAAAATTATAATGTGCGAAATCACTTCCTTCTGAAGGCTGTAAGGAATGAATCTGTTCTAGGCTTCTATTTACAGCTTGTAGTTAGATGTCTTCTATTTCTCTTTATATTGTCTTCTTTCTATACATGCTCCTGTGTTCAGATTTCCCCTTTATGTTAAACAACAGTCACATGATTAGGGCTCACCTTAATGATTTTATTGTAATTTAATTACTTCTGTATAACCTAACTTACATGTAAGGTCACATTCTGGACTACTTGGGGTTAGAAATTCAACGTATGAATTTTAGGGTATGGGGGACACAATTCAACCCTTAACACACAGAAATGTAAACTACTGCCTAGGACCAAATTCAGCTTCCCATTTGTTTTTATAAATCAAGGTTATTTTTTTTTATTTTTATTTTTATTTTTTGTTTTATTTTTCAAGTAATCGCTATACCCCACATGAGGCTTTAGCTTATGACTGCTAGATCAAGACTCACATGCTTTATCAACTGAGTCATCCAGGCACCACTATAATTCAAATTCAATTTTAACTTAGCTTCATTGGTTTATCAGAATATTGTCTATGGCTGCTCACACAGAAGAGTTAAACAGCTGCAACAGAAACCATATGGCTCTCATATTCTAAAGTATTCATGACTGGTCTTCCACAAAAAAATGTTTACTGACTCCTGCTAAAATATTGGACAAAATCCTATCCTCTTTAGAATTTTTGTCTTTCATTTTGAGAAAAAATTGCATTAGATTAGGCCGATCAAAGGGTACTCATATTAAATAGCACCTGATTATAAAGTTATATTGGTAGAAATGAGACTTGACAAGAATCCCGGTTTTTATATGTAAGTGATGTGAGAACCATGCTCAAATTCTTAACAGGCTTGCTCTTGCAACATTGATGTTCTTCCTCTACTCATTCCCATGATAAGATACTAAAGAAGGGAAAAATGCATAAACCTAGATTAAAAATAACTCTGTATGATATGTTGCTTTAACCATAGGTGGGTTTCTGTGGCTTTTCAATCACTGTTACATTGAGAGTAAAAGAGATGAGGATATTCTTTGTCATGGTGGAACTTGAAAAACATCATTTCACCTTGCCTGGAAAAAGAGCTGTCTCCAGCAAGGTTTAACCTAGACTAATGGGGAATGTCAGTGACTAGATGACATGAATCTTTTCTTGTCTTTAATTTTACAAGTACCATCTATTCTCTATTATTAGTTTCATATGCTTCCTTTTTTATGAATGATATGTACATCATTTCAAACTGTACTGACCCTCACTATAATGAACTCAGAGATACAGAAGGAATGACATTACTGAATTGGTTAGAAGAGGCTGGGGAAGATATGTGGGTAGACCAAACTGCAGTTTTTCATCCAAACTTTTTCATTCATTTCTTACTCCCATCCAATCTACAGTCTCTCTACTGCTATGCTCAATAAATTCAGAGTTGCAGTGAATATTTAGTCTTTATATTCCTCTGCTTTGCTATCTTTTTTAGAACATGACAGAGTCACATAGATAGTAAATGATGGAAAATCCAGGATTAAAAACAAAAATTCATATCTCATTTCTACCCATTAAGTTCTAATGAACTTTATTTTTAGAGCAGTTTTAGGTTCACATCAATATTGAACAGAAGATACAGAGATTTCCTTTATATTTCTTGCTCCCAAACCTGCAGGGTCTCCCTCATTATCAACACTCCCTACCAGAGTAGTACATAGGTTAAAACTGATAAACCTACATCGACATACTATTATTACCCCAAATCCACAGTCTACGTTAAAATAAACTTCTGGCATTGTTCATTCTTTGGATTTGGATAAATTTATAATCATGTATATCCATTAATACAGTATCATGTAAAGTATTTTCATTGTTCTAAAAATTGTCTGTGATCTGCCTATTCATCCCTTACTCTCCCTTAACTTCTGGTAACCACTGATGCTTTTATTGTCTCCATAGTTTTGCCTTTTCCAGAATGTCATGCAGTTGGAATGATACAAATTGTAACCTTTACAGATTGACTTCTTTCACTTAGTAATATTCATATAAGATTCTTCCATGCTTTTTTATGTCTTGTAGATCGTTTCTACTTACTGCTGATTAGTATTCCATTGTTTAGATATACCACAGTTTATTCATCCATTCACCTACTGAAGAATATCTTGGAGGTTTCCACACTTTGGCAATTATGAACAAAGCTGATATAAATATCTATATATAGGGTTTTGCATGGACATGAACTTTTGACTTCTTTGGGTAAATACCAAGGAACATGATTTTTCTTCCATGTTAAGAAACTGCCAAGATGTCTTCCAAAGTGCCTGTATCATTTTGCATTCCCACTGACAATAAATGAGGTAGTATTCCTTCAAATTATTTTCAGCATATGATGTCAGTGTTCTCGATTTTGGCTATTTGAAAAGGTGTGTAATGGTATTCTGCTGTTTTAATTTCCATTTTCCTGATGACATGTGATGTGGAACATCTTTTGAAATGCTTATTTGCAATGAACACATCTTCTTTAGTGAGAAGTCTATTAAAGTTTTGGATCCATTTTAAAATCAGATATTTTTTATTGAGTTTTGAGAATTCTTTGCATATTTTGCAAAACAGTTCTTTATCACATTTGTCTTTGCAAACATTTTTCCTGTTTGTGCTTTTCTTTTTATTCTCTTGACCATGTCTTTCATAGAGCAGCAATTTTAATTTAATGAAGTCCTTATTTAATTTAATAAAGCCATTTCTTTCTTTCATGGATTATGCTTTGATGTTATATATAAGAAGGCATCATCAAACCCTAGGTACTCCTATTTTATTTTCTAAGAGTTTTATAGGTTTGCATTTTCTTATTCCTCTTTTAAGTAAGTCATTATCACTAAAGGTGAGTGCTTTTTACTCTTTTTTTTTTCCAGGTAAAACAAAGTCAAATCATATATGGTACATTTCCTAAGTATTCATAATATTCTGAGAATGTGTTGCTCCAAATCTGACCCTATTTCTTGAACTGTAAGACCTGTAATCATAGAAAGTAGTGAAAAATACCTTCATTAGAGTAATAAGCAGAGTTATACCTTATTTCTTTTAAGAAAGAAAACAAAATAATTAAGAATTTTGACTTTATTTATTTATTTCACAGAGAAAGAAAGCATGAGTGGGGGGAAGAACAGAGGGAGAGGGGGAGAAAGGGAGAGGAACAGACTCTCCACAGAGCAGAGAGCCTTATGCAGGACTCTATATCACAACCTTGAGATCATGTTCTGAGCAAAATCAAGAGTGGAATGCTTAACCCGACTAAGCTACCCAGGTGCCCCTAAATACTTTGATTCTTTCATTCTTTCATATATTCATTGATTCATGCAGTCATCCATTTATTCACCCCATTATGTATACAACAAATATCTATCAAGTCAAGCTCTATCTAGACATAAGACTAATAATAAACTATGAAGTCATTACTGCATATTAGTGTATTGTAATTTCTTGATTAAGAATTTAGATAATATCTGAATTCCTAAGAGTTTAAGGAGAAATTTGTATAAGCTGAAATGTTATCTGTGGATTCAGAAAGGTGTTTTGTTTGAAGTTAATTATATAGGCTTGATTAGGTTTGCATAGTCAGAGAGAAGATTATTTTCCAGGTTATCATAGGTTATTTGATTACTTAACAATTACTTGTTCAACAATATGAATTTATTTATGTAGTTAAAACTTAGATGGATAATCTACTGTTACAAACTACATTTTATATTGACATATCATTGACATACACTATATTAGTTTCAAGTATATAGCATAGTGATTGACAGTTGTATACCTTATGTTATACCTACTATAATAAATACAATTACCATCTGTAACCATACATTATTACAATAGTATTGACTATATCCCTTTCACTGTACTTTTCATCCTTGTGACTTATTTATTTTATAACTGGAAGTTAAAATGCAGAATGTTATTTAACAATTCTTATTTCTCAGAAATTCAAGGCTTTAATAGGTATCTCATATAAAATTTTTAAACTGAAATTCTTTGTAATGAACTAAATATAATCTAGAGATATGAGTGTACAGTGAGACTAGAGTCAGTTTAATAAGAAAACTACCAATGTGTCCAGTTTGGGATTTGAGTTTCTAAGACATGAAAATGAATGTCATAATGGCTGACAGTTTCCTTCATGTGATCCCCATTAATAAAGTAAAGCGTAACATACAGAGGTCCATTCCAATTCATTGTTCTGGTCTATGAAGACAAGTATACCATGCTACTTCAAATGTTGACATAAAACTGCCCAAATGTTTCTGAATCTCTTTGGTAGAGACTCTAAACTGCTAAACTTTGATGAGTTTTGATATTACAATTTTGTGAAGGGCATAGTAAACTGCATTAAAGGAAAAATTAAAGCATCTAAATTATTAGATGTCTTTATGAATGCAAAAATTGCATATAGAGGAAATTATATTTTTTTCATGAATGTGAAAATTGCATATAGAGGAAATTCTTTAAAATAAATCTTAAAAAAAAAAGGGGGGTGCCTGGGTGGCTCAGTGGGTTAATGCCTCTGCCTTCAGCTCAGGTCATGATCTCAGGGTCCTGGGATCGAGACCCGCATTGGGTTCTCTGCTCACTGGGGAGCCTGCTTCCTCCTCTCTCTCTGCCTGCCTCTCTGCCTCCTTGGATCTCTGTCTGTCAAATAAACAAACAAATAAATAAATAAATCTTTTTAAAAAAATTAAAAAAAAAGAAATTATAAATTTTATTCATGTTGATAACTAATTTGGCTTTTAATATTTTAATTAATTTGATTTTGATGAATAAAAATTCTTGAATATATAAACAAATAGGAAAACTCAACTCTATTAGTTCATTTTAATGCATTATTCTATGTATACTCAGAAATCAGACTTATTGAAACATTTCATATAAATCGAAGTTCTGAGTCATGTGAATTTAATTAATAAGGATGGTATATAATCATCGTGTTAGCGTGCCTATAGAAAATGGTGGTCAACTTTTTAATTAAAAAAGAAAATTCTAGGGGCGCCTGGGTGGCTCAGTGGGTTAAAGCCTCTGCCTTCGGCTCAGGTCATGATCCCAGGGTCCTGGGCTCTCTGCTCGGCAGGGAGCCTGCTTCCTCCTCTCTCTCTCTCTGCCTGTCTCTCTGCCTACTTGTGATCTCTGTCTGTCAAATAAATAAATAAAATCTTTAAAAAAAAAAAAAGAAAATTCTAGCAAGTATTTTTTAAACATAGCCTATGAAATCAGTTTGAAATTAATAAAGGTACTATATGAATATTATGTGGAAATTATAATATTAACTACTAAAATTAAGAAAAACTTTAATTCATTTTGTATCATTTTTAGAAATTCACAGAACAGGTAGAATTTTCTTTTGAATAAAAATTTATATCAAGGAAACCAAACCAAAGAATATATTTTGGCAAACAAACATATTGACATCTATCTGGCATCAGCTTTATAATATAATACCAAATAACACATATAGATACACATATGTATCTATAATACACACACCTATGTACACAGGGTTTGCCTATGACATAAACGTTTAATCTGTGTCGACCTATGCTGACGAATGAAAATAAATCATATATATATATATATATATATATATATATGAATGAGTCAAAACCTTTTCAGCACTGATGATAGAAAACAAATTATTAAGAATATATTATACTTTATATTTATTTATTATTATTATTTATTATTAGGCAGATAGTTATTTTACAAAACTCCACAAAATTTTAGTGAGAAATTAATCATTGTATTTGAGAAACCCAGAGTTTCCCAGAATTTCTCATAGTCTCTAATTCCTTGAGCTTGGTAAGTAAAAGACAGTTATGGGAAAATGTACAAGTTCAGCTTTCTGGACTCAATTGCATGAGAAAGTGATTTGGAAATCTAGGGTTGGGTATGACTATTTGTACTTTATTTTTTAAAGCCTGTTTCATATTTGCAGGTAAGTTTACAGATAAATTACTGTAATCATATAACAATTATATACAATCTAATCTTAAAATATTTTAAGATTCTCTTAAAGATTTCACCTATTTATGTATTACATAAGGGATGAAGTTGATGTAGTGGAAGGGACAAATTTAGGTCCAATCCTGACTGTGCTATAACTGCATGACTATGGGCCAGATACTCCATTTTATAACTTATAAAATGGAAATCTTAAGGTCAATTTCATGTCGTTGTGTTGAATTTAATGAGTATATAAATCTAAATGTAAGATAATATTTTGTACTTAAGAGCTTCTAAATTCAATTCATTGCATTTAATAAAATTTTGAATACATTTTATTTAATTAAAAGTATTATTCAGAAAAATCTATTGCTTCTTGATAGGTTATTTCTGATTATAGTAATGATAAAAAAAAATCTTAGTTTCTGTAATACAAAGACCTAGTCTGTCTAATTTTATCATTTTTATCTCAATAAATAAACACTATTAAAGATTAAAAAATGGTTCCACCTAACATTTTGGTGCAATATGGTTATGCTTGCTTCGTGTAGATCTGGATATAAACAACAGCATGGAATTAACCTGTCTTAGAACCTTACTGTAGATCATATATGCTAGTAGGCAGTGATTAGTTGCTAGGAGGATGATTTATTATACTTGAGTAACCTCAGTGGACATTTTGAAGCCTGGGCTATGGAAAACTGTTCACCAAATAATCAGAAGAACATATCAGGACAGTCAATAAAATATTGTTCCCATTTATATTGTTGAGAGAAGTATAATAATTCCGAAGGAAAAAAATCTGTCACTGACATATATATTTACACTGACATATATATTTATATACTGACATATATATTTATATATATGACATATATGTTTATAACTGACATATATATTTATAAACTGACATATATATTTATAAACACACATATATATTCTTGAATAGATTGAGTAAATAAATGTATTTATTCAACATATATTCATAGGTGTTAGGCATAATATTATGCAATGTTATGGATACAGAAACCATTAGAACAAAATGAAATGGATTCAACAGATTCATATGCATAACAATAATAATATATTTGAACTACACAAATAATATACCTGAGTAACACAATAGTTACAATCCTGAAGTATTCAAATCTGGCATCACATTAGAGCTATCTAAAGATTTCTCTTTTATTTTATACATTTCAGAGTTCCTGTTCCTTAATCACAGATCCATATAGTCTGGAGTGGATCTTAAAAGTCTGCATTTTCTAAGGTTCCTTTTGAATCTGATGTAAATAAATATTTGAAAATTACTACCAGTAGATTTCAGAGGCTGGAGATTTCTTGCTGTGAGTCTGTGGGAAGTTCTTTGTGGTTGTGCCAATGTAGGACATGGAATAACATGATGATTGCCATTGTTATTGTCATTTGTTCTTGGATATTCAATATATAAATGTTAAATTGCTTTTCCTCCATTTCCAGTGAAATATCATACCATATTCACAATTGTTCAGCTTTATCTCATTTTTTCTTCTTTTTTTAAAATCATTTTTATGACCCATCTAAGAATAGAATACTACTTTTTTGTTTTAACCATTTTTTCATATCCCATTTAAATATCTAGAGAAAAAAAAGACTGCATTTTTTGTTATGCTTATAGTGAGCTAGAATCTCACAGCAGGCTAATCTATTTCAGGAGTAATTAATTTCCAGTGATGTGCAATTAATATTTTCTGCCTATCATTGTTTACAAGTTTATCTTCTGCATGCTATACAGAATGATTTAGTATTCCCCAAATATGCTATGTTATCCCGAGCCACTGAGTCTTTGCACATGCTATTCCCTGTGATAACTCCCTGGTTATTACATTAATTCACATTTTAATACTGAGCCCTTGGAAAATGTCCATGACTCACAGAGGCAGAGTGTCTCCATATATACATCTAATTATCCCACTCATCATACTGTATTATAACTGTCTGTAATTATTTGATAGAACACATAGGTCTTTTTAATCTTCATTCTAGATGCAACATAACTTCATACATATAAAGTATACCTTTTTAAATGAGAGAATAAATAAATATTTGAAAACATATTTTTATTTTTAACTAAAATGGAACTGCAATGAAATATTCTCAACTGCATTCTAAAATACGTGTTGTCTTTTTTTCTTTGTTGAATAAATTAAATATGATGTTAGTAAAAATTAAGAATTCCAAAATCAAGAGTTAAACACAGTTAATATGCATCTCGTGTTCAGTCATATTGAAGTCAGTTTGGGGAATGTTATGGATTTTGAATAGTGAGATAAAAGTTGTAGCTTAAAGTTAGGCCCATGAGTTCATATTGCTGAGTTTTCTGCCACAATTGTAGGAACACTGATTCTAGTGTTTATGGCTACATACACACTCTCAACAAAACATGAATAAATAATTTCTCATAAGAAATTGTTTAAAGACAAAACACTTATTTTTTTATAAATAGAATAATTAGAATTACATTCCCTTTAAATAATTTATTACTGTACCTCATTTCTTCACAAAGATACATGGAGAGATTACCCACCCAAGTCCATTGTTATCCTGATATGAATGATTGCCATATAGAGGAGTCCTAAAAATATGGATTGTTATTAATTTATGTACTTTTGTTTTCTCTATTTTTCCTTTCACAATATGAAATTAAAATGCAATGAAACAAGTTTTTTTTTTCTCAAGTCAGCAAGCATTTATTAATCTAATTTTATTCATTAAAAGTTATCAGTCGACTCTGTGGCTTTGTCCGAATGTTAGTCAAGTAAACATTTGACAGCTATTCCCTGAGGCTGAAGAAAATTTGTTCTAGAAATAGAATTTGGCAGCATTTGACTTGCATGATCCTCCAGGGGCTTTTCACAGGCAAAACTTTTATGATGTGCAGGGTTTCATTCTTCTTTTTAAGAATTTGTACCATTATTATTTTATATTTCTTTTGATTGAGAACAAAGCATTTCATGCTGTTAAAAAAATCACTAAAAGCAAAATCCATAGTTCCTGGCTCCATATCTTAAAGCATTTTATAGTTCGCAGTTCTGACAACACAGATGACAACTAATATTGCTTCTATGTTTTTGTGTTTCTGCCTTGCTGTTTCTGCTATTCCCTAATAAGTTCAGCATTCCAAACACTACCTTAGTATTAAGGAAGACCTATTAGACATGATTGCTTTGGGTGACTGGTAAACCAGTGACAGCTTAGGAAGTGTCTATGATGCAAATGTCAGATTTTGACAGGAGCATTGTTTTCAGTAAAATCTTAACTTCAGTTTGTTGATTTGAATGCATTTCTACCTTCATGCAAGGAAAAAATGAACTTTTCTTGCTTAACATTCTTATTTTGTAAGTCATTTTTTTCTTGCTTTGGTCTTAAAATTTTATTTACACTATAATTCATAAAACTTATCAGATATGAAAACAGAAGAGTGAAAAAAATTAAACAGATTACCTATGTCACAAAACTAGCAAATACCAGAGCTGTTACTAGATCTCTTGTTTCTTGGCTTCACCCCAATTGTCCATTGCACTTACTTACCCTGGAGTTACTCCATCAATCCCTCACACTGGAAAGGAACCCATATTATATACCATAATACTGTACATTTCCTACAACCTACTAACCACAGTATTATTTAAATACTCATTTATTTTTTCCTCCTTGCAAGAAAATATGTTTGAGGGGAATGTTATGTGCTGTTCACCATTAGAAACATATCATTCAATGATATTTGTTGACTACTTCACAGCAGTGAAAATTAAGCAGCTTAAAACATTTTTTTCCTGATATTGATGTTTAAGAACTGCTGTCTGCCTTGCTTCTCCAGCTTGCATGTCTACGTATCTGGCTGCAGTCTGTCTGTCTCCCTAGCCCTTGCTTTTGATATTCTGTCTCTCTCTTTCCCCTTCATGAGTCTTTTCCCATACCCTACTCCTAAGAGTCTCCTTCCCACAAAAAGTGCATTCAAGAGTGACTCTTAGTTCTGGCTTCTCCTTTGGACATGGCAAATGAACTAGTACTAAAACAAACAAAACAAGCAACAACAACAACAACAAAAAAGCCACATCAATTTTTATCTTCATACAACTAAATTCTCTCTAACCATTAATGGTATAGTTGCAGCCTAATTATAAACTATTTTTTTGTTGTTGTTGTTGTTAAGGTTTTTAATTTGAGATAGAGCAAGAGAGAGAACACAGAGGGAGAGAGAACAGAGGAAGAGGGAGAAGCAGACTCCCTACTGAGCAGAGAGATCAGGACCCTCAGATCATGACCTAAAACAAAGGCAGACGCTTAACCAGCTGAGCCATACAGGAACCCCTAAACTTATTATTTTATCCAAAGGAATTACCATAGTAAAGTGGATTATTAAAGGCTTTGTGGATAGGCAGATCTGTATTCGCTTTCTAGGCGAGCCTCTAGCCTCAGTTTCCTCAACATAAAATAAGAGTAATAACACCTAACACAAAAAGTTGGTAAGAACTGACTATAGCAAGCACCTTATGTATATAGCAGACTGTTGGTCCCATCTTTTATTTTCTACATTGATAAATCATAATCCCTTTTTCTAACAATGCTGTTCCTGATTTCCACACTCAAATTTTATTGTACTTTTCATTTATATAGAATGTATTCCCTCCATTTACCATCTCAACTGCTAGCAATTCCCCATGTGAACACCAGCCTTCTCTAATTGTTGATTTCCCTCAGTGCATCTCTAATTATAACAGCAGCAGCAGTGCATGCATTTGTGAGAACTCAGACTTGTCCCATGCAACTAGCTTCTCCATTCTACCTCAAGGTTTTCTACATACTTGGGAACTTAACAGGATCTAGGCCAAGCACAGCCAAGACATTAACTCCAAGAGGAGTTAATTCCCTAGAAGTCTCCATAAACACTTAGAACTAATAAAGAAACACTCCTGCCTCCCATATCTTAAATGCATATTTCTGGAAAGCATCCCTGACAATTTTCAGGAGTTCCCTGGGTCAAGCCTCCATTGATCACATAAATGACCTCCCAAACAGATTTTGATGTTTAATCTTCCTATTTCGTGGTCCCAATTTATTGTTTCCTCACTTTGATTTTTGAGATTGGTCCTCAGATAAATAACCTGCACTCATATCCTTGATATAAGTTCTCCTGCTAGAAGAATATCAATTAAAATGCACATATATCCTCAGGGATGTGAGTATGTAACCCATTACCTGTATTCCTGTTTTCTCTTGCTGTTACATTTCTTTTAGCCTACTAAAATGATCAAGTACATTCTCTATTCCTTCCTATTTTTTTTCTCCAAAAAAAGCTACAAATTTCACGTTGTGTATAGGTATAGAAAAAGTGGTAGTGTATTAATTTGCTACTTCTTCACCACTTGGAATCCTGTGTTTGTTTGTTTTCTTTCCTTTGCTACTCTGAAACTGTTTCCTGAAAGTTATCAAATGCATTCTAGTTGCTAAATTCTTTAAGTCATTTTTCTGTTCTTATTCTCCTTGACACTTTTGGGTCTTTGATTATGTAGCATCCAAGTGCAGGCTGCACCATGATGGGCCACCTTGGCATAAAGATTAGTTTGAGGTTAAAAACAAAACCTACATCAAAATCAAAAGCTCCTGCACAGCAAAGGGAACAGTCAACAAAACAAAGAGGCAACCCACGGAATGGGAGAAGATATTTCACAAATGACAGTACAGACAAAAGGTTGATATCCAGGATCTATAAAGAACTCCTCAAACTCAACACACACAAAACAGACAATCATATCAAAAAATGGGCAGAAGACATGAACAGACACTTCTCCAATGAAGACATACAAATGGCTATCAGACACATGAAAAACTGTTCATCATCACTAGCCCTCAGGGAGATTCAAATTAAAACCACATTGAGATATCACCTTACACTAGTTAGAATGACCAAAATTAGCAAGACAGGAAACAACATGTGTTGGAGGGGATGTGGAGAAAGGGGAACCCTCTTCCACTGTTGGTGGGAATGCAAGTTGGTGCAGCCTCTTTGGAGAACAGTGTGGAGATTCCTCAAGAAATTAAAAATAGAGCTTCCCTATGACCCTGCCATTGCACTACTGGGTATTTACCCCAAATATACAGATGTAATGAAAAGAAGGGCCATCTGTACCCCAGTGTTTATAGCAGCAATAGCCACAGTCGCCAAACTGTGGAAAGAACCAAGATGCCCTTCAACGGACGAATGGATAAGGAAGATGTAGTTCATATACACTATGGAGTATTATGCCTCCATCAGAAAGGATGAATACCCAACTTTTGTAGCAACATGGATGGGACTGGAAAAGATTATGCTGAGTGAAATAAGTCAAGTAGAGAGAGTCAATTATCATATGGTTTCACTTATCAGTGGAGCGTAACAAATAGCATGGAGGACATGGGGAGTTAAAGAGGAGAAGGGAGTTGGGGGAAATTGGAAGGGGAGGTGAACCATGAGAGACTAAGGACTGCGAAGAACAATCTGAGGGGTTTGAAGTGGCGGGAGGGTGGGAGGTTGGGGTACCAGGTGGTGGGTATTATAGAGGGCACGGATTGCATGGAGCACTGGGTGTGGTGCAAAAATAATGAATACTGTTATGCTGAAAATAAATGAAAAATAAATTTTTAAAAAACCTAGCAGATGTAGGAAAAGAGCTCTGACTCCTCCTCAACTGTCTAAACTTATATTGAAAAGGAGAGCCTATATCAGGAAAAGAACTACTAACAGAGATTCTCCTTTACCTAAGAAACTTATCTGCGTAATACCACAACTTTTGTTTTTCTAAACATCTTTCACCTTCCTACTAATGGTCTCCCTCTCCTCCCTCTCCTCCTACAATAGAGTGGCCCTACACCTCTCTGTAGTTCAAGTAAGCTTCATGCTGCCCCATTTTCTTTGAAATTTCATGTCTGTATAAATTCCCTGTGCATAAACCTATTAAATTTGATTTTCTCCTGTTAATCTGTCTCAAATCAATTTGATTCTAAATCCAGTTAGAAGGACCACAAGGGGGCGCCTGGGTGGCTCAGTGGGTTAAGCCACTGCCTTCGGCTCAGGTCATGATCTCAGGGTCCTGGGATCGAGTCCCGCATCGGGCTCTCTGCTCAGCAGGGAGCCTGCTTTCCCCCCCCCCTCTCTGCCTGCCTCTATGCCTACTTGTGATCTCGCTCTGTCAAATAAATAAATAAAATCTTTAAAAAAAAAAAAAAAAAGAAGGACCACAAGGTACAGGAAGGTCTCCCTCCTTAACAATCACAATGTCAGGTGTCCCTTCTCTTGGTTATGGAACATAGTTCTCTTTTTGCCTATAAATCCATTTCTCTAAATATTTCACATATCCTATTGGATTATGTGCAAATGCTTTTACTTGAGATTTAAATTCTTCAAAATGTAATCAAACCTAGTTTTCCTCTCAGAATGTTTATTCTTTATTTTTTTTTTATATTCTAAACCAGTGCTTCTCAAAATCTGCTGCACACTTGAATCTTCTAGGGATCTTTAAACAATAGTAATGTCTAGCTCATCTCTCAGACATAGTAATTAGTATAGATAGAAATCTAGGCATTGGGATTTTTTAAAACCTTCTCAGGTGGATCTCTATTTAGTAAGTTTAAGAACCATTGTTTTAAACTATAGACAAGTTTAACTCTTAAATTTTTAATTGTTAAAATTTTGCCCAACTTCTTGTCATCATCAATTTTGGGTTTACATTGTTTCTAAAAAACGTTATCCCAGCCCTATTTCCACTTTGCCAAATCTTACCTTTTTTTAAGGTCCATTGGAAATAACATTTTATGCATTAAATATGTTCTAGTTGTTTCTGCCCTAAGCAGTTCTGACTGATTATGAGCCATTAAACGTGTTATTAGTAAATCTTTTGTGGACTCTTGCTTCCATAAGAATAAATTGTATTTATTTATTTATTTACTTATTTATTTTTGTCTACTAATATATCACAGAGTGTAGCAAAATACCTGAAAGTCACATTTGTGAATCTTAAGAAATACTTGTTGAATGATTAACCTACTTATCAGCTAACTGAATAAACCACCTGAAGAATGACAAATTATTTCAAATGTCTTTGTTACTTTGTGAGGGAGATACCTATGTCTAATTTATTTAATATGCCTATCAAATCTTGAGGATAACCTCATCTATATATGTTACTAGAAAATTATTTGGGATGGATAATTTAATGAATGTGTGAGTGGCTTCAAGCTTCACTACTTTAATTTTTTTTAAATAATAAATTCATTTGAAATTGACCAAGTTACAATCTGGCTAGACTTCAGTTTTTGAATAGAAAGACTTTGATGGGATATTTCTGTTCTCAAGTTTTGAAATAATCTACTGGTCTATTAACTTAAAAGTCTATAGCTAGCTCTCATTTATTGAACACTACCTGTGTGCCAATTATTGGGATGAGTTTGTTGAAGGTGTTGTTTACTTAACTCTCAGAAATGGTTGCTGTAGTGCATGAGGTTAAGGGCACAAATTTGGGATCCAGATTATTAGGTATAAATCCATATCTCATCATCCAATACTCATGATTGCCAATAAATTAATCTCTCTAATTCTCATTTACTCACTATAAAATTAAGATAATAATACAACTTGTTGCAATGTGTTGTATGGATTAAATAAAATATGCTTTGACAGTCCTTATACTGAATAAATGTTTAAATTTTGAGCTATTAATTTAATAGTTGTCATTTAATAATGATTACATGATTTTTAAAAATGGTGATTAGAAAGTGGATTTTTCTCAAGGCTCAGAACTTTAAATGGAAGAGTCTAAATTCAAACCAGATTAGCAAAGTTTAGAATTCTAAACACTATCCTGTACTTTTCCAACTAGATATTTGTTCTTTTCCATTTTTGAAATAGAGAACACTGAATCTAATTAATTTTTCCATACCAAGCATCTAGTATGTATCATAGGCAGGAAGTAATAATATCAGAGGAAAATCAAAAATAAAAGATATTGATTTTCTCATAGTAATACACAGGAAGATATAGGGAACAATGTTTTATCATGTGCACAATACTTACTCAGAGGGTGTTTAATCCTCTTGTGTCCACCAAAATCCCTCAGAAATGATTATCTGAGAAGTGAGAAAGCTCAGCCTTCTGGTGAATAATGCAAAGATGCCCAATGCTCATCCTTACAAAGGATAAAACTTGCTTCGAGAATTGTTATTTCTCATAGGAAATCACCATGACCCATGGAAACATTTCTGGACTATATTTTTCCACAGTACTAAGGAAGGGAGAAATTTGGTGGTACAAGTTTGCTGTGGTTGATAAAAACATTCTCTGACAAACTATTAAAAAAATGGAATATTTTAAGTGTACAAATGGTGAGTAAAGTGGGAAAATCAAGAGTGAATATCAGTATATGGACTAGGCATACACAAATAACGATTTCTGGTAGACAAATTAATCCAAATATAGGGTGTGGAATTGAATAAATATAGCATCAATAACCTTCATTGAGAAGTTGAAAGTGCCAGTTCAAAGAATCTAATCCTGCCTATAAATTTCCATGAAACTTCCTTCCAGTCTGCCTTTTTCTATGAGTGTCAGTCATTACTTTTTTTTATTCAAAAAATGTACTTTTAAGGGGATGACTGGATGGTGCAATCAGCTAAGCATCTGACTCTTGATCTCAGTTCAGGTTATGATCTCAAGGTCCTGAGATAGAAGCCTGCATGGGGCCCCATGCTTAGTGTGGCGTCTGCTTGTAATTCTTTTCCTCTGCTCCTCCTAGTGCTAGTGTGCATGTGCGCGCGCGCTCTCTCTCTCTCTCTCAAATGAATAAACCTTAAAAAAAAAAAAAAAAAACTTTTAGGAGCACCTGGCTGGTTCAGTTGGTAGAGCATGTGACTCTTGAACTCAGGATTGTGAGTTTGAGCCCCATTTTAGGTATAGAGATTACATTTACAAAATCATATTTCTATTGTTTTCCTATATTACCAAAATAGTTAATAAGCTCCACAGAAATTGTGCTCTTCCTAATATTGGTATGTTTCCTTAGCCTTACATATTTGGCCTAAAAAGACATGCACTCTTCATTCTCTTACAAACTTCGTGGGGTTTAAAGATGACATAATTACTAAGAGCTTCAAAGTGTTATGTGACAGTGGACAATTCCTGCTTATAGGTAGGATACTGCTCAAATAGATAGGCTTTGCATTTGAGTACATATGATTCATATTTTTAAAGGGGATTATGTATTACTACATATCCTTTACCTTAGTTATAATAAGCTTTGACTATAACAATAGAAATGGAAATTAAACATTAACTATATTTCAAAGCTTGCTTTATAAATGTTAACACAGAATCAGCAAGTTAATCTTAAATTTAAATATGTACAATCCTGAATAAATGTTGCACTCACACAAGCAATCGTGCCAGAACATTCTTTACAATTTACTGAGCTGTTTTGTGTGATTGCACACTCAGCTAACACAGAAATTTTACACTTAACTGAGTAGATTCAGAGCCAGAGAAGAGACACTTTTTATTTTAACATCACCTATAGCTAAAGTTATGTCAGGATTTCCATTATAATCCTGTTTTCAGGGCTTAGTACCTTTGTAATAGTTTCAATCATGGTCCAAATTCAAATTTCTTTCTGAAGAATACCAAACAACATAGCTTCAGAAAAGGTTTAGAAAAGCTTTCTGTCTCTCCCAAAATATCTTATTATATTGTACTCTTCTTGCGATGAATTGAAACAAGATGCTTGAGAAACATGATGTTGAGATGAAGTGAGGTGAGTGACATAAGTAAGCATGGTGATGTAACATTAGGCTACTACTGACCTTCTGATAAGTAAGAGATAGGACTATCAGCTTCATGACCACAGTTGACCATAGGTAACTGAAAACAGTGGAAACAAAATGATGGGGGGGGTCCTATTATAATCCTGGATATCCTCTAAACTTTGAAGTCAACTTTTTTTTGATCCTTGATAATTCCTATTAGGCAAGCTGGTGTAGAGTTAACTATTCTTAGTTCCCTGTTCTCATGTTTTTATAAGATTTTGTTCCACTTCCCAGAGGGGACAGTAGTGAGCCCTTTGTCCAGTCCTTTATTAATTCCTTCCTAGAGAACCTTTGCTCACTGCATTTATTGATAATCACATTCCAGCATTTATCAAGAATTTAAAGAAAAACATTTTGTGTTTAACTAATTTCAATTCTCTTTTGTTAAATTTCATTTTTTAATTTTTTTTTTAAATTTACTTTCAGTGTAACAGTATTCCACACCCAGTGCTCTATGCAATACGTGCCCTCTCCAATACTCACCACCTGGTTCCCCCAACCTCCCACCCCCTACCCCTTCAAAACCCTCAGATTGTTTTTCAGAGTCCATAGTCTCTCATGGTTCACATCCCCTTCCAATTTCCCTCAACTGCCTTCTCCTCTCTAACTCCCCTCATCCTCCATGCTATTTGCTCCACAAATAAGTGAAACTGTATGATAATTGACTCTCTCTGCTTGACTTATTTCACTCAATATAATCTCTTCCAGTCCTGTCCATGTGTATTCATCCTTTCTGATGGAGGCATAATACTCCTTGGGTATTCATCCTTTCTGATGGAGGCATAATACTCCTTATCCATTCGTTCATAGAAGGGCATCTTGGTTCTTTCCACAGTTTGGCAACCATGGCCATTGCTGCTATAAACATTGGGGTACAGATGGCCCTTCTTTTCACTACATCTGTATATTTGGGGTAAATACCCAGTAGTGCAATGGCAGGGTCATAGGGAAGCTCTATTTTTAATTTCTTGAGAAATCTCCACACTGTTCTCCAAAGAGGCTGCACCAACTTGCATTCCCACCAACAGTGGAAGAGGGTTCCCCTTTCTCCACATCCCCTCCAACACATGTTGTTTCCTGTCTTGCTAATTTTGGTCATTCTAACTAGTGTAAGGTGATATCTCAATGTGGTTTTAATTTGAATCTCCCTGAGGGCTAGTGATGATGAACAGTTTTTCATGTGTCTGATAGCCATTTGTATGTCTTCATTGGAGAAGTGTCTGTTCATGTCTTCTGCCCATTTTTTGATATGATTGTCTGTTTTGTGTGTGTTGAGTTTGAGGAGTTCTTTATAGATCCTGGATATCAACCTTTTGTCTGTACTGTCATTTGTGAAATATCTTCTCCCATTCCGTGGGTTGCCTCTTTGTTTTGTTGACTGTTTCCTTTGCTGTGCAGAAGCTTTTGATTTTGATGAAGTCCCAAGTGTTCATTTTCACTTTTGTTTCCTTTGCCTTTGAAGACATATCTTGAAAGAAGTTGCTGTGGCTGGTATCGAAGACGTAACTGCCTATGTTCTCCTCTAGGATTCTGATGGATTCCTGTCTCACGTTGAGGTTTTTTATCAATTTTGAGTTTATCTTTGTATATCGTGTAAGAGAATGGTCGAGTTTCATTCTTCTACATATAGCAGCCCAATTTTCCCATGACCATTTATTGAAGAGACTCTCTTTTTTCCACTGTATATTTTTTCCTGCTTTGTTGAAGATTATTTGACCATAGAGTTGAGGGTCCATATTTGGGCTCTTTACTCTGTTCCACTGGTCTATGTGTCTGTTTTTATGCCAGTAGCATGCTGTCTTGGTGATCACAGCTTTGTAGTAAAGCTTGAAATCAGGTAACATGATGCCACCAGTTTTATTTTTGTTTTTCAACATTTCCTTAGCAATTTGGGGTCTCTTCTGTTTCCATACAAATTTTAGGATTATTTGCTCCACCTCTTTGAAAAATACTGGTGGAATTTTGATTGGAATGGCATTAAAAGTATAGATTGCTCTAGGCAATATGGACATTTTAACAATGTTTATTCTTCCAATCCAAGAGTATGGGATGGTCTTCCATCTTTTTGTGTTTTCTTCAATTTCTTTCATGAGTGTTCTGTAGTTCCTTGAGTACAGATCCTTTACCTCTTTGGTTAGGTTTATTCCCAGGTATCTTATGGTTCTTGGTGCTATAGTAAATGGAAACGATTCTCTAATTTCCCTTTCTGTATTTTCATTGTTAGTGTATAAGAAAGCCACTGATTTCTGCACATTGACTTTGTATCCCGCCATGTTGCTGAATTGCTGTATGAGTTCTAGTAGTATGGGGGTGAAGTCTTTTGGGTTTTCCATATAAAGAATCATGTTATCTGAAAAGAGAGAGAGTTTAACTTCTTCATTGCCAATTTGCATACCTTTTATTTCTCTTTGTTGTCTGATTGCTATTGCTAGGACTTCTAATACTATGTTGAACAAGAGTGGTGAGAGTGGGCATCCTTGTTGTGTTCCTGATCTCAACAAGAAGCCTGCAAGCTTTTTCCCATCGAGGATGATATTTGCTGTGGGTCTTTCATAGATAGATTTTATGAAGTTCAGGAATGTTACCTCTATCCCTATACTTGGAAGGGTTTTAATCAGGAACAGAAGCTAAATTTTGTCAAATGCTTTTTCTGCATCGATTGAGAGGACCATGTTGTTCTTCTCTCTTTTCTTATTGATTTGTTCTATCACATTGATTGATTTGTGAATGTTGAACCATCCTTGTAACCTATGGATGAATCCCACTTGGTCATGGTGGATAATCTTTTTAATGTGCTGTTGGATCCTGTTTGCTAGGATCTTGTTGAGAATCTTAGCATCCTTATTCATCAGTGATATTGGCCTGAAATTCTCCTTTTTGGTAGGGTTTTTGCTTGGTTGTGGGATCAGGGTAATGCTGACATCACAAAAAGAGTGTGGAAGTTTGCCTTTTGCTTCAATTTTTTGAAACAGCTTCAGGAAAATAGGTGTTATTTCTTCTTTGAAAGTTTGGTTGAATACCCCAGGGAATCCGTCAGGTCCTGGGCTCTTGTTTTTTGGGAGGTTTTTGATCACTGCTTCAATCTCATTACTAGATATTGGTCAATTTAGGTTGTCAATTTCTTCCTGGTTCAATTTTGGGAGTTTATAGTTTTCCAGGAAGGCATCCATTTCATCTAGGTTGCTTAGCTTATTGGCATATAATTGTTGATAATAACTTCTCATGATTGTTTCTACTTCCTTGGTGTTTGTTGTGATCTCTCCCTTTTCATTCATAATTTTATTAATTTGGGCTTTCTCGCTTTTCTTTTGGATTTTTGTGGCCAATGGTTTATCGATCTTATTGATTCTTTCAAAAAACCAGCTTCTAGTTTCTTTGATAGGTTCTATTGTATCTCTGGTTTCTACCTCATTGATCTCTGCTCTAATCTTGATTATTTCTCTTTTTATTTGTGGAGTTGGTTTGATTTGTTTTTGATACTCCAGTTCTTTAAGGTGTAGAGACAGCTGGTATATTCTGGAGTTTTCAATTTTTTTGAGGAAGGCTTGGATTGCTATGTATTTCCCCCTTAGGACTGCCTTTCCTGTATCCCATAGGTTTTGGACCTAAGTGCCTTCATTCTCATTGGTTTCCATAAATTGTTTCATTTCTTCTTTGATCTCCTGGTTGATCCAAGCATTCTTAAGCAAGGTGGTCTTTAGCTTCCAGGTTTGAGTTCCTTTGGAACTTTTCCTTGTGATTGAGCTCCAGTTTCAAAGCATCGTGATCTGAGAATGTGCAGGAAATAATCTCAGTCTTTTGGTAAAAGTTGAGTCCTGTTTTGTGACCCAGTATGTGGTCTCTTCTGGAGAAGATTCCATGTGCACTTGAGAAGAATGAGTATTGTGTTGTTTTAGGGTGGAATGTTCTGTATACATCTATGGGGTCCATCTGGTCCAATGTGTCATTCAATGCTCTTGTTTTTTTATTGATTTTCTGCTTTGATGATCTGTCTATTACTGAGAGAGGAGTGTTAAGATCTCCTACTATTAATGTATTCATATCAATATGACTCTTTATCTTGATAAATAGTTTTCTTATGTAATTGGCTGCTCCCATATTGGGGGCATAGATATTTACATTTGTTAGATCCTCTTGGTAGATAGTGGATAGTCTCTTTAAGAATTATATAGTGTCCTTCTGTATCTCTGACTACAGTCTTTAGTTTAAAATCTAATTTATTGGGGCGCCTGGGTGGCTCAGTGAGTTAAAGCCTCTGCCTTCGGCTCAGGTCATGATCCCAGGGTCCTGAGATCGAGCCCCACATTGGGCTCTCTGCTCAGCCGGGAGCCTGCTTCCTTTTCTCTCTCTGCCTGCTTCTCCACCTACTGTGATCCCTATCTGTCAAATAAATAAATAATTTTAAAAAATCCAATTTATCTGATATGAGAATCGCTACCCCGGCCTTCTTTTGAGGCCCATTGGCATGAAAGATGCTTCTCCATTCCTTCACTTTCAGTCTGGGTGTATCCTTAGGTTCAAAATGGGTCTCTTATAGACAACAAATGGATGGGTCCTGTCGTTTTATCCAATCTGCAATCCTGTGTTGTTTTATGGGCACATTTAGGCCATTCACATTGAGAGTGATTATTGATAGATCCGTTTTCATTGACATCATGTTACCTTTGAGGGATTTCTTTCTGTAGATTGTCTCTATATTTCTGTTCAATGATATTTTTAGGATTTTTTCTTTTTTATAGAACACCCCTTCATATTTCTTGCAGTATCGGCTTGGTGGTTGCATAGTCTTTTAAGCCTTGCCAGTCTTGGATACTCTTTATCTCTCCATCCATTTTGAATGTCAGTCTTGCTGGATAAAGTATTCTTGGGAGCATGTTCTTCTCATTTAGTGCCCTGAATACATCTTCTCAGCCCTTTCTGGCTTGCCAGGTTTCTATGGACAGGTATGACATTATTCCGATGGGCTTTCCTCTATAAGTAAGGAGCTTCTTTGTCCTAGCTGCTTTCAAAAGTGTCTGCCTACAGTTATAATTTTTCATTCTTACTATTAGATGTCTCGAGGACTTTCAAGAATCAAGAATCTATAATCTTGGGGGAAAACCATTCTGCCTCTAGTACATGAACACTGTTTCCATTTGCGAGATTGGGAAAATTTTCATGGAGAACTTGTTCCACTATATCTTCTAGACTTCTTTCTTTCTCCTCCCCTTCAGGGATTCCAATAATTCTGATGTTGGCACATTTCATGGCATCATTTATTTCCCCGATTCTGTTTTTGTGGCTTCTAAGCTATTTATTCCTGGCTTCCTCCTGATCCTTTCTCTCTATCTGTTTGTCCTCCAGATCACTAATTCTATCTTCTGTCTCAGTTACCCTAGCTTTTAGAGAATTTAGATTAGATTGGAACCCATTGAGAGCATTTTGAACACCATCCCTGGTGGCTTTCAGTTCTGCCCTAATCAATTCTGTTTGGTCATCCATGGCTTTCTCCAACCTAGTTAGCCTGAATAATTGTTTGTTAGGGTTGAGAAGACCTCAACCTAGGGAGGCTCAGAGGAACAACACCAAGACAGCTCTTTCTGCAATAGCACGGGCTTTATTGTTCCAGCATGCTGGGGCTCTGCAACATACCCGAAGATCAGGCAGAGGCTGAGAGTCCTGATCAAGGGGAGCATATGGTTTTTATACTTTTTTTAGACAAAGGCTTGTCACAAAACCACAATCATAGTGACCTCTTTACACAGTTACAGTTCCTGGTATGCTCTGCACAGTTTACATTTTTCAGTTAGCCATATCTTATCATCCGGGTGCTACTTCTCAAGGTTCAACCCACAAAGCAGCAGAGCAGTTACAGAAAAGCAAGTTAGCAGAAGCTCCACACAATTTAACTCTTTCAGATCTGGATCTCTTCAGTTAACCTGAATTCCCTTTCTGACATATTGTCTATGTCGATGGCCATTAGCTCTGTTGTAGAAGGCCCATCCTCTGTATCTTTCTTCTGTTGGGCATTCCTCCTCCTAATCATTTTGGTGAGAGATGACTGAACAGATGTAGCTGGATGTATCAACCGTGGTGCAGTTAAGGTGTACCTTGGAATGCTTCTGAGCAATCAGGATTCCCCACCCAAATGAGAGAAAAAAGAAAAGAAAAAGAAGAAAAAGAGAGAGAGAGAGAGACAGGAAAAAGAGGGAAGATAAAAGAGAAGGCTCAGCCCAAATGGGCCCCAAGGAAAGATTTAAGAAGTCTACAAACAAAAACAGACAAACAAAAAGACTGATAAAAGTATATGACAAGAGGAAACAAATTTTATATAAAATGAAGAACCTCGTCAAAAAGAACCCCAAGTATAAGATTTATATACTTATACTATATATAAGATTTATATACAAATGGGCCCCAAGGTAAGATTTAAGAAGTCTACAAACAAAAACAGACAAACAAAAAGACTGATAAAAGTATATGACAAGAGGAAAAAAAAATCATATATATATATATATATGTTTATATATATATATATATGCAAAAAAATGAAGAACCTCGTCAAAAAGAATCCCAAGTATAAGATTTATATACTATCAGGGCAAACACAAATACACAGAAACACTGGTGGAAGAGAAAGATGGGAGAGTGGTTATCCATTTTCAGTGTGGGTGAGAAAGATTATTTTGATTCTTCCTGGATGTATCTTGATATCTTTATTAAAGGACTCAACTTTCCTAAGATAAAGGGGGATTAAGAACTGGTTTACTGGGTGCCTGGATGGCTCGGTGGATTAAGCCTCTGCCTTCTGCTCAGGTCATGATCTCAGGGTCCTGGGATTGAGTCCCGCATTGGGTTCTCTGCTTGGCAGGGAGCCTGCTTCCTCCTCTCTCTCTCTGCCTGCCTCTCTGCCTACCTGTGATCTCGCTCTGTCAAATAAATAAATAAAATCTTAAAAAAAATAAAATAAAAAATAAAAACTTACCTATAGGGGTAGCATTGATTGAGGAAAGGGGATTACCTCGAAGTTTAACTCTATATAAATTCTAGAAAATAAAAATAAAGAATAAACTAGACTAAACTAAACTAAAATTTAAAAAAAAAATAGAAAAGCAAAAGAAAAACACGGGTGTATGTATCAAAAAGTTCAGGTTAGAAGGTTATTATGGAATTTGATGTACTGGACATTTCACTGTGATGGTAAATAGGTTAAAAAATTATCTATATAAGAAAAAAAAAAAAAAAGAACCAGAATAGTGGGAACGAGTTAAAAATGAAAGTTATATCTATGAAGTTGTATCTATGAAGTTGTGGTGGTTGTTCTCTTGCCATCTTTTTTTTTTTTTTTCCTTTCCTGGTTGGTTTTTGGGGGGAGGGTCCTGCCACATGGGTTTTCAGTCAATGATGTTCCCTGAGTTAAGTCTTCCTGTCCCCCCTCAAGTGGGTAGGCTTTGAGGAAACCGGTTTTTCAGGCTTTTGTTCTCTGGAGGTTTTTATGTTTGTTCATTTGTTTTCTCTCACCTTGACAGCTTTTGATGGTTTTTGGAGGTTTAGAGGAAAGCAAACTGCACCCCGACCTCCCTCTGAGAGAGAAGCCTCAGTCCGTTCCCCTCTGGGCCTCCAGAGCACATTAACTTCCCCCTCCGCTACACGGTCCCTGGAGACGCATGATCTCCTGTTTGTACCTCAAACCACGGCAGCGGTGGATGTCTGGGCAGCTCCAGACTGCCAGAGAGGTTCCAAGTTGTGATCACACACTGAGATTTTCCCACTGGCCCCGGGCTGGGAGTGCCTGGTCTTTCCGGGTTAGAGAGCGCTGGGCTGGCACCTTCATGCACCTCTCTCAGGGGAGGGTGTGGGGCACATGTGTCTCAGGCTCTGAGAGCACAGTGCAGCATTCTGCCCTCTGGTGAGGCTCCCAGCACCTCACAGGAGCCAGACCCCACTCATTCTCGGGCCCACTGACAGCTCAGGGACCAAGACCTGGTTTCTCCACGGCACTCTCTCTGGCCCAGCGCCAGGGGAGGCTGTCCTGTGTCTGGGGACTTAAGCTCCTGTCCCTAACCATCCCGATTCCCACAATTTCCTTCCATGATCCTTTGCTCTTTTTGAGCACTTTCAACCAGACTCCAAGTTAATGCTGGTCTCCAGTCAGAGACTCTCATATTGGGGTAGTACTTTCCAATCAGTCGCCTCTGGTGGCTCCCTCCCCCTTTTGTTTATCTTCCAATATCAGCCTGATGTTTCCACTCTGCTATACCTGCCCACTGGCATCTTCTGCTTCTAGAGATCCAGATGTGTATAATTCTGACCTCAGGCTGATTTCATGGGTGATCAAGAGTTCTTTGTTAGGTAATCAGCTCATTTTAGGGTACAGGTTGAAATGGCACCTCCTCCTACTTCCCTGCCATCTTGTCTCCCCTATATTCATGTGTTTTAAATATTTTCTGTGATTCTATTCATATCCTTAGCATATTTTTATGATACAGGTTTTTGATATTGATTTGTATGTATGTTGACATTAAAATTTTGTTTATCATGTACAGATAATTGTCTTTGACCTATTTTTTTTCTGTTTGATTTATCTGTCCTTACAAAAATTTTAGTTTATATAATACAAAATCATATAAGTATATAATTTTAAGTGTTGTAGAAAAAATTACTGTATACACATATATACAAAGCACATATGTGTAATTTTTACTGTTGCATTTTGTTTGCTTTGATTTATATGATAATCTTAAATTTGACAGAACTTGATTATTCAGAGACACTTGATTGATTATAGGAAAATCTAACCTATAGATGTGTAGGAAATAATTTCTTTTAATCATTAGAGTTTCTTTGAAACTCTTCTTAGGTTTTTGGTTTATATGCACAAATCATTATGAAAAATGGAATATATTTATGACACATTTATTTTTCTTTTTTCTGATTTTCAAGATGTAATGCAGTATAAATAACTAAATTAATGCTTAGAAAAATCATTGGTGAAAAAAAATAAAAAGAAATATCATTGATGTAAACTGTATTTTCATGTACATTCTTGGGGTCTTTCCCAAAGTTTTGATTCAATGCTAGTGGGTCTAGGAATTAATATTTTATGAAGCACCCCCAACTTTTTTTTTGTATTCACCTCTAGAAATCTTTAACTTACATACAATTTTGATTATTAATGAGACTAAATTAGCTCTTGTACAAACACTTAAAAGATACTTGTATAAAATGTGTATTCAATGTTCCAATGAAAATGTAGAATATTAAATAGGAAATAATACTCAAAAGATTTACAAAACATGTCATAGATTTTTTTTTTCCTATTTTTGTAATGGTACACAACAAATGAGTTTGTATTTTATTAAGGTTTAAGTTTAAATCTAGTTAGTTAACATAGAACATTATATTAATTTCTGGTGTACAATATAGTAATTCAACAGTTCCATACATCACTCTGTACTCATCAAAAGTGCATTCCTTAATCCCCATCATGTATTTTACCTGTCTCCCCATTGGTAATCATCATTTTGTTCTCTATAGTTGGTTTCTTGGCTTGTCTCTCTCTCTCTCTCTTTTTTCCATTACTTGTTTGTTTTGTTTTTTAATTCCACATATAAGGGAAATAAAATGGTATCTGTCTTTCCCTGCCTGAATTAATGTGTTTAGCATTGTAGTCTCTAGATCCATCCATGTCATTGCAATTGAAAAAATTTCATTCTTTTTTTTTTTAATAGTTGAACAATACTCATATTTTTATCCATGCATCTATCAGTGAACACCTGGGCTGCCTCCATATCTTGGCTTTTGTCAATAATGCAGTCATAATCAGAGGTGCATTTATCTCTTTAAATTTGTATTTTTGTATTCTTTGAGTAAATACCCACTAATGCAATTGCTGGCTCCTAGGGTAGTTCTAGTTTTAACGTTTTAGGAACCTTCAGACTGTTTCCAAAGAGGCTACACCAGGGAGAGAGTCCAAGATATTGGAGGAGTAGATCTTAATTTATTTTGGTCCCAGGTATTCAGTTAGATAGCTATCAAATCATTTTGAACACTTGTGAACTCAATCAGAGATCAAAGAAGAAAATAGCTACACTTCTATGAATAGAAAAACAACTACTTTCTGCAAGGTAGGAGGTGTGGAGAAGTGAAATCTGAGGCAATATATGGGAAATCAGACCACAGGGGAAGGGAGCCTTGATCTGCCAGCTACCAGCAAATAATATACCAGTGGAGCACAAAAAAACAAAACTTTTAGAGGTCTACTCCCATGAGAGGCATTGCTTAGTCTGCTAGTGGGGATAGAAACCTAGTTGGGAGAGTGTTGTCTCAGGATCCTCTGGGTCACAGAAATACTGGGGGCTGCCTGAGCTCCAAGGCATCAAAGCAGAGAAACTGGTTGTAATCAGGAAGCCCAGGAGTGAGCTATCAATCTGAGGTTGCCATAAACTGGAAACTGCAGACAGTTGGCTGACAGTTTTCTGAACAAGGGACCAGCAGGCAGGAAAACCAGCAAGATCCTCCTTCCTCCCCCAGGGAGGAATTGTGTGGGAGTGTGCTACAGGAGACTGTGGGGTTTGGAGATTTGAAATGGGGTCATGTGCCTGAGATAGAAACACTTGGACACAAGCCAGGTGAACACAGAGTACATTCAGAGACCAAGGAGATAGTAGTGATTAAGTGATTTCCTCTGAGAGCTCACTAGGAAGTCAGGCCCTGAGCTCTTGGGGGGCCAGAGATTAGGAGGTCTCCATTTTCATTCGCATCTTCTTAAACTGCACAGAAAGCCTTCAGGGAACAAAAGTCACATAGAACAAAGTGGAACAGATTCTGTAGCCTCACCCTCTGGCAAGGGCAGTACAATTCTACCTGGGGCAAATGCATTTAATTAATGCAACAAATCTCTCCCCAGACAATTGCAAGAACATAAACAAGACCAAGTTTACTGCAAAACTCTAGTACTAGAAGCATACAGTTCATAGAACTCATGGCTTTTCTCCCATGATTCTTTAGTCTCCCAACCTTAGGTTTTTTAATATTTTATTCTTTTTATTTTAATATTTAATATTTTTATTTTTTTAATTTTTAATTTTTTTCTTTAAAAAAAATTTCTTCTTTCTCTTTTCAACCAATTTCTTATTTTTCAACTCCTTTTTTTTTTGAATTTTCGTTTTTACAGTTACTATCCCTTCGCCATATTTAATCCTATTTTTGTATATATATGTTTTTCTTTCATTAAAATTTTTGGGATGTAGTTTCTTCTAACAAACCAAAATACAACCAAAATCCAGTGTATGGCTCTGTTCTATTCACCTGTGTGATCTATATTCTATCTCTCTCTCTTTTTTTTCCTTGATCCTCCTTTTGTTTTGCTTTGTCTAGGTTTTTTTTTTTTTTTTTGCCTTTTTTCTTTGTTAAAGTTTTTTTTTTTAAATTTTCACCTTTATAGTTATAGTCTATCCTTTTAATGTATTTACTTTTATTTTTGTATATAAGTTTTTCTTTCTTTATAATTTTGAGATCTATTTCCCTCTAACAAATTGACCAAAATCTGTGTAGGAAATAGTGTATTGTCCTGTTCTAATCACCTGTGTGTTTATATATCTTCCTTTATGTTGTTATTTTTTTTTCTTTCTCTTTTGATTTTTCTTGTCTTTTAATTTCCATTTTTAAAGTTATATTCTACCCTTTCATTGTATTTAATTTTATTTTTGTACTTATGTTTTTCTTTCCGTAAATTTTTTGGATTTAGTTTTCTTAAAAACAGACCAAAATACCAAAATACACACAGAATCTAATGTATTGCTCTATCATATCTGCTCAGCTGTTTGATTATATTATCTCTCTCTCTTCTCTCTCTTTTTTCACATTTTCACAGCTCTTTTGATTTGTTCACTATATATTTCTCTGGGGTGGTTGTAGTCACTTTAGTATTTTGTTCTCTCGTACATCTATTTTTCTCTGGTCAGAATGATAAGATGGAAAAATTCACCTCAAAAAAAGAGAATAAGAGGCAGTCAGTACTAGGGACCTAATAAATATGGACATAAGTAAGATGTCAGAATAATTATTATAAAGATACTAGATGGGCTTGACAAGAGCATAGAAGACACTAGAGGATCTCCTTCTGGAGAAATTAAAAGACAAAAATCTAACCAAGATAAAGATTCCAACTGCTAGGAAAAATGAGGCAGGCAGTAAATATTAAAAGAAGTCTTCTAAACAAAGAGAGAGTCCCAAAGTAACATAGATCAGAAAGAAAGAGAGGCAATATATAATAACAGTTAGTTTACAAGCAATAAAATGACACTAAATAATATCTTTCAATAGTTACCCTGAATATAAATGGGTTTAAATGCCCCAATCAGAGTATACAAGGTATCAGATTGGATAAAAAGAAAGACCCATCAATATGTTGACTGCAAGAGACTCATTTTAGATCCAAAGACACATCCAGATTTTGTTTTGAAGATTTCATTTATTTATTTGAAAGAGAGGAAGACAGAGAGAGAGGGCACAGGCAGGAGGAGCAGTAGAGGAAGAGGGAGAAACAGGCTCTCTGCTGAGCATGAAGCCTTATGTGGGGCTTAATCCCAGGACCCTGAGATCATGAACTGAGTGAAGACAGATGTTTAGCCAAATGAGCCACCTAGACACAACAACACCTCCAGATTTAAAGTGAGAGGGTAGAAAACAATTCATCATGCTAATGGACATCAAAAGAAAGCTGGCATGGCAATCCTTATATCAAACAAATTAGATTTTAAACCAACGAGTGTAGTAAGAGATGAGGAAGGACACTATATCATAATTAGTGTCTATCCAATAAGAATATCTAACAATTGTAAATATTAATGTCCCAACATAGAAGCAGTCAATTATATAAGCCAATTAATAGCAAAATGGAAAAAAAACACACACACACATTGATAATAATACAACAATAGTAGGAGATTAAAAAAACAAACAAAAACAAAAACAAAAAACCCTCACTGCAATGGATAGATAATCTAAGCAGAAGATCAATAAGGTAGTAATGGCTTTGAATGACAAACTGACCAGATGGACTTCATAGTTATATTCAGAATATTCTATCTGAATGCAATAAAATACACATTCTTCTTGAATGCACATGGGACATTAGCCAGAATAGATCACATATTGGATCACAAATCAGGTCTCACCCTGTACCAAAAGACTGGGATTATTCCCTGCATATTTTTGGACTACAATACTTTTAAACTGGAACTCAATTACAATGGGAAATTTGTAAAGAACTCAAATATGTGGAGGTTAAAGACCATCCTACTAAAGAATGAAGGGGTCAACCAGGTAATTAAAGTAGAATTATTTAAAAAAAAAAATCATGAGAACAAATGAGAATGAAAATACAATTGTTCAGAATCTTTGGATGCAATGAAGGCAATCTTAAGAAGGGAGTTTACAGCACTACAAGCTTTTTTCAAGAAACAAGAAAAGTACCAAAAACACAACCTAACCCTTCACCTAAAGGAGCTGGAGAAAGAACAGGAAATAAAGCTTAAACACAGAAGAAGAAGAGAAACCATAAAGATTAGAGTATAAATCAATGGAATAGGAACCAAAAGAACAGTAGAACAGATCAACAAATTTAGAAGGGTCTTCTTTGAAAGAATTAATAAGATTGAAAAACCCCTGGCTAGACATATCAAAAATAAAAGGGAAAGGACCCAAATTAATAAAATCGTAAATGAAAGAGGATAAATTACAACCAACACCAAAGAAATACAAACAATTATAAGAACATATAAGAGCAAGTATATGCCAACAAATTAGACAACTGGAAGAAATGAATACATTCCTAGAGACATATAAACTACCAAAACTGAACCAGGAAGAAATAGAAAACCTGAATAGACCCATAACCAGGAAGGAAATTGAAGAAGAAATTAAAATCTCCAAATAAACAAGAGTCCAGGGCCAGATGGCTTCCCAGGGGAATTCTATCAAACATTTAAAAAAAGAATTGATACCTCTTTTTCTGAAGCTGTTACAAAAAATAGAAATGGAAGGAATATTTCCAAACTCTTTTTATAAGACTAGCATTGCTTTGATCCCAAAACTGAACAAAGAACCCACCAAAAAGGAGAATTATAGACCAATATCCCTGATGAACATGAATGGAAAAATTCTGACCAAGATATTAGCCAATAGGATACAACAGTACATTAAAAGGATTATTCATCACAACTAACTGGGATTTATTCCTGGATTGCAATGCTGGTTCAACATCTGCTAATCAATCAATGTGATATGCTACATAAATTAAAGAAAGGATAAGAATCATATGATTTACTCAACAGAAGCAGAAAAAGCATTTGACAAAGTACAACATTCTTTCTTTATTAAAACTCTCCAAAGTGTAGGGATAGAAGTTAAATACCTCAATATAATACAAGCCACATATGAAAAACCCACAGCAAATATCATTCTCAATGGGGAAAAACTGAGAGCTTTTCTCTAAGGTCAGGAACATGGCAGGGACGTCCCCTCTAACCACTGTTGTTCAGCATAGCACTAGAAGCTTTAGCCTCAGCAATCAGACAAGAAAAAGAAATAAAATGCATCCAAATCAGCAAAGTAGCCAAACTCTCACTCTTTGCAGATGACAGGATACTATATGTGGAAAACCCAAAAGACTCCATGCCAAAACTGCTAGGCCTCATACAGGAATTCAGTAAAGTAGCTGAATATAAAATCAATGCACAGAAATCAGTTGCATTGCTAAACACCAACAATGAGAAAGACGAAAGATAAATTAAAAACTGATCCCATATTCATTTGCTCCCCAAACCATAAGATATCTAGGAATAAACCTAATCAAAGAGGCAAAGGATCTGTACTCAGAAAACTATAGAACATTCATGAAGAAAATTGAAGAAGTCAAAAGAAATGAAAAAAAAAAAAGTTCTACACTCATAGATTGGAAGAACAGATATTGTGAAAATGTCTAAGCTACCTAGAGCAATCTGCACATTCAATGCAATCCCTATCAAAATACCAATTTTTCCTGAATAGCTAGAGGAATTTTGTAAAAGAAAACCAAAACTGGGGCATCACAATTCTGGACCTCAAGCTCTATTACTAAGCTGTAATCATCAAGACAGTATGGTACTGGAACAAAAACAGACACGTGGATCAGTGAAACACAATAGAGAACGCAGAAATGGATCCTCAATTCCATGGGCAACTAATCTTCAAAAGAGCAGGAAAGAATAGCCAATTGAAGGAAAAAGAGAGTCTCTTCAACAAATGGTGTTGGGAAATTTGGACAATCACATGCCAAAGAATGAAACTGGATCATTTCTTTACACCATACACAAAAACGGACTCAAAATGGATGAAAGCCCTACATGTGATACAGGAATCCATCAAAATCCTAGAGGAGAATATGGGCAGCAATCTCTGTGACACCAGCTGCAGCAACTTCTTGCTAGACATGTATCCAAAGTTTAGGGAAACAAAGGCAAAAATGAACTATTGGGACTTCATCAAGATAAAAACCTTTTTCACAGCAAAGTGTACAGTCAACAATATCAAAAGGCAACCTCTAGAATGGGAGAAATTATTTCCAAATGACATATCAGATAAAAGGCTATTATCTAAAATATATAAATAACTTATCAAACTCAACACCCAAAGAACAAATAATCCAATCAAGAAATGGGCAGAAGACATGAACAGACATTTCTCCAAAAAGACATCCAAATGGCCAACAGACACATGAAAAAGTGCTCAACATCACTTGGCACCAGAAAAATTCAAATAAAAACCACAACGTGATACCACCTCACACCAGTCAGAATGGCTAAAATTAACAAGTCAGGAAAGTACAAATGTTGACAAGTACGTGGAGAAAGGTGAGCCTAATTATCCTGTTGGCAGGAATGCAAGCTGGTACAGCCACTCTGGAAAACAGTATGGAGATACCTCCCAAAGTTGAAAATAGAGCTACCCTATGACCCAGCAATTGGACAACTGGCTATTTATCACAAAGATGAAAATATAGTGATTCTAAGAAACACCTGCACCCCAAAGTTTGCAGCAGTAATATCCACATTAACCAAACTATTGAAAGATTATTACATAGTATCCTCTTTGCCTTGTATACTCTTTGTTTTAAAGCTCATGTTGTCCAATATAAGTATTGCTACTCTGGTGTTCTTTTAAGTGTTTCTCCATTTTGCATGTTTCTGTTTTTCATGTTAAGTGTTTCTCCATTTTCTCACTTTCACTCTGCTGATGTCATTAGGTCTAAAATGATTCTCTTGTATTCAGCATACAGATTGGTCTTATTTTATTTTTTTTTATCCACTCAGTCACCCTACAATTGGGGCATTTAGTCCTTTTGCATTCAAAGTAATTATTGATCAATATGTATTTATTGCCATTTTGTTACTTATTTTGTGGTTCTTTTTTGTAGTTTTTCTGATCTTTTTTCTTCTTCTGTTCATTTCATGGCTTGCTGGTTTTCTTTAGTAACATACTTGTATTCCTTTCTCTTTTTTCTTTGCATATCTATTAGTGTTTTTTTATTTTTGGTTACCATTATTTTTATATATAACATCTGAATATAGCAGTCTATATTGACTTGATAGCCAGTTAAATTTAAACTATTTTTGAACTCCCTCCCTCCTGCACCACACATATACATATATTTTAGATATACAATGTAAACTTGTAAAACCTTTTATTTTTGAGTTCTGTGACTGATTTATTACAGTGAAATATTTGTTTGTACTCCTTTTCCATTCCCTGCTATTCATAATTGCACTTATGGTCTTTGCCACTCAAAGGGTCCTTTTTAACATTTCTTTTAGATTGGTTTAGTGGCCATGAACTAACCTGTTTGTCTCAGATACTCTTTATTTTTATCTTTATCTTTATCTTTATCTCTCTTTGTATTCTGAATGACACCCTTAATGAGTAGAGTATTCTTAGCTGCGCATTTCACTCTTTCAGCACTTTAAATATATCATGCCACTTTCTTCTTGCATAGTTTCTGCTGAAAAATCAGCTGATAGCCTTAGGTGTTTCCTTTGTAAATAACTTTCTTCTCTTCTCTTGCAGCCTTTAAGGTTCTTCTTTATCAGTGCTTTTTGTCATTTTAATAACTATGTGTCTTGGTGTGGACCTCCTTGGGTTTAATTTGTTGAAGGATTTCTGTGCCTCCTGAATCTGGATCTCTTATTTCCATCCCCAGATTTGGAAACTTTTCAGCTATTATTTCTTCAAATACATTTTCTGTTCCTGTTTCTTTCTCTTCTCTTCTTAGGATCCCTATAATTCAAATGTTATTATGCTTGGTTGAGTCAGAATTTTCTAAGTCTACTCTTATTATGCTATATTTTGTTTGTCTTTCACCTTTTCAGCTTGACTGCTTTCCATTACTCTATACTGTAGGTCACTAATTAGCATCTCATCTTACTGTAGCCCATGATTTGTGCTATCTAGTGTATTTTTTTAATCTCATTTATTGAGCTCTGATATTATTTTTATCTCTTTGTAAGGGTCTCACTGATGTCCTCCACCCTTAAGTCCAGTGAGTTTCTTTATGATCATTACTTCAAATTCTGTATCAGGCATATTATTTACCTCCATTTTGTTTAGATCTCCTGTGAATTTCTGTGTTTTTGTTTGTTTGTTTGTTTCATTTGGGGCATATTTCTCTGTCTTCTTATTTTGTCTGCCTCTCAGTGTCTGTTACTGTGTATTAGGAAAGTTAGCTAGGTCTGCTCTTGACAGTAGTGACTTTATAAATGATAATTAGGGGAATGCCCTGCAGTTCAGTGTCCTCTGTTCATCAAAACCTGGCACTTCAGGAGAGTATCCTATGTGTGTTGCTTGCATTCTGCTGTTGTATCTGAGTCATTCTTCCTTTCAATGTAGTTATTTGCATTGATTCTTTGCCTGTTGTGGTTTGTGCTTGCTCTCTGCAGTATTAGTGGGACCCAGACAGGCCATCCCTGAGGGGACATGCCCACTAGGGAACTTATGGGTGAGGCAGCAATGTTAGCAAAATTTGCACTGGGCAACTAACCCTAGACCTGATCTCTAAAGCATAGTTACAGCTGAGGGCTGTGTATGGGGGTGCCAATAGGCACACATCTGGGTGCAGAGCATACTGGTAGGTGGGCAAGGTATAGCAGATGGGTGAGGTGTGGGATGGCAACTGCGCACTGGATGGCTGGGCAGGGTAGATGTACAGCTTTAATATAATTTGCCCTGAGCCAAGGCTGAAGCTATGAGCCTTGAAGTGGGTGAGGCTTCAGAAGGAAGTCATGGTCTTGATGCACTGCCAGCAGGTTAGGTAGCAAGTATTTATACAGCCCTGCCTCCTTCCGGTGGCCCTATGTTTATGCTGGAGGACAGGGGAGGAAAAGGAGCTTGCCAGTTCCTTTCTTCCCTGAGAAGTCTGGCAATCACACCCCAAAATCAGTTTAAATAGACCTGTCTCCTCTTTGCCCCTGGTGTTATGTAAGTTGTCATTTTTACGTTGCATCTCCACACATCTACTCCATTTAAGGGCAATGACCCTGTTATCACTCACCCTCCTGGCTTGCCTAGTGCTGAGCCAGCTGACTTTTAAAGCTCCAGGACCCAACTTTCACTGGTTATACAAACTCATCCCTTTTTTCAAAGTCAAATGTTATGGGGGATTAGACTTATCATGTGGGCTTCCTGGTGTGAGGACTGTTTCTTTACCCTTTCTGTTCATAGCACCCTTCCTCCTGTGGGCGGCTTCCCTCCACCTTTCTGACCTTCCTTATCTTTCAGATGCAGCTTCTTCTCTATATTTAGTTGTGGGGTTTGTTCTGCTAATCTTTGGATCACTCTCTGGCTTGTTGATTTAGATGTGGATATCTAGTTGTAAACACAGGATGTGGAGAGCCCAGGATTCTTCTATTCTGCCATCTTCCCAAACCATTAAAAACATTTATCAAGTCTGAACTTTTTTTGAATTCCTTATATATAAACTAAATTTTTCCTCTTCAAACTAGAACTTAAACATAGAAAAAATTTACTTCTAACTGTGATATTGTTATTTTGCTATTGTCTGGCTTGCTTTCTAAGGCACAAATAGATATGGAAATAGATAGACTTCCTACCAGAATCTTTCTAAGTTTTGTTAAGAGAGTACGTGTGTGGGTTTACATGTTTTTACTTTTTCTTGCCAAAGTACTATTGAAGATATTGCAGAATATATTGTGATAGTTTTAAATTATAATAGCAATGGCCATAAGTGAGTTATGAGATGTAGAAGTAACTCCAGAAGAAAGATACTAAACTATTTGGAAATAATATCATTTGATTTTAAATGTGTTTCCATTTTATGGTTCTAGAAAGCTATAGGAGAAGAGGAACTCAAGAAATATCAGTGTGATATGTCATAAAGCATATTAGGAAATAAAACAAGGCCTTCTTGAATTGGCTAATGGGCCATGCAGTTCTGCTTCTTGTCTCTCACATGTCCAATGAAAAAAATAACAAGACAATAGAAAAGTAAAGCAATTTTTAAAATGAAACTATACAATGGATATTGTAGTTTTTTTTTTCATTTCTCACCTTATTTATACCCACTTTGTTCTTAAATATATATTAGATATGGTAATAAATAAAATAATGATAACTGTCAGTTACTGATACCTTTATATTCCACTTTTATTCTTCATAATGATCCTGTTGGTGGTTTTAAGCAAGGTTTGCAATTTGGAAACAGAAACCAAGAGTAAATAAGCAACTGATCTAATCTTGTAAATGCCGGAGCCACTATTCTTATTAAATTATACCTTATTTTTAAATTATACCTTATTTTTAAACTTGTGCTTTTTTAAATAGTAAGACTTTTAAACATTTAATTGTTTAAATTAAAATAGTATTCTTATAGTCAGTCAGAAAAAGACAAATACCATATGATTTCACTCATATGTGGAATTTAAGGAACAAAGAAGCAAAACATACAGGAAAAACATGAACATAGAGGGGGGAAAGAGAGGTAAACCAGAAAACAGACACTTAACTATAGAGAACAAACTGAGGGTTGCTGGAGGGGAGGTGGGTAAGGGATGGGCCAAATGAGTGATGGGTATTAAGGAGGGCACTTGTGACAAGAGCTGGGTGTTATATGTAAGTGATGAATCACTGAATTCTACTCCTGAAATTAATATTACACTGTATATTAACTAACTGGAATTTAAATAAAAACATGAAAATAGAAAATAATGGTATTAACTTTAAAGGTTTTAAGTACGTGTGCATTTTATAAATTTATTCATCTAATTTTCACAAATGTACACTTTAATAAGAGATCTATAAATCAGGCAGTATAAGTCCAACCAATTAAAAATTATGATTCTAAATTATTATGCTTCAATATAATGGTATGCTCCTCTGGTCTTTGTAGACGTGATATCTGTTCTCTAGGATTTAATTCCATCAAAAGCAATATAATATATAAATAATTAGTCCATAAAAGTAATTCTTAATCTTAGATTTTTAGTCAAAATATAATACAAGAAAGGCAGAAATCTCATCTTTTAATATTATTTATTTATTTATTTATTTTTAAAGATTTTATTTATTTATTTAACAGACAGAGATCACAAGTAGGCAGAGAAGCAGGTAGAGAGAGAGGAGGAAGCAGGCTCCTTGCTGAGCAGAGAGCCTGATGTAGGGGATCTATCCTAGGACCCTGGGATCATGACCTGAGCTGAAGGCAGAAGCTTTAACCCACTGAGCCACCCAGGTGCCCTTAATATTATTTATTTTTAAAATACTATTAATCACTCATGCAGAGAATGGTACACATATTTAACATTTCTAAGAGGTTAAATATTTCAACTGCTTTGTTCAGTTTTTTTTAGAATTCTGAAGAAACATACTTTAACAATTTTAATACCATTTAACATTATTAATTACATTTAAGCATTATTTATTGTGAGTAAGCAACATATCTAAAGTGTAACATGAGGCTGTCTTGCCTCCACATATATCTCATGACAAAAGATTTTGTAAAAGAGCAGCTATAAGAATAAATATTCTATTATGCAGAAGGAATACAGAAATTATAATAAAATATCACTAATGATATAAGCACATTTAAATTTGGAAGAATAGTAAAGATAAAATGATGTGCAAAAGAGAAGGGAATGCTAATTTGGACATTGTTTCTTAAATCTGCTGAAAGGCACAAAAGAAAATTGAATTATTTAAAAATATATGATTTTATGTCAAAATTTAAAACAATGAAGGAAATAAGAAACAAAATAAGAAACAAAAAAGAACAGATGTTTTTTAAATAACCATATTAACAAGAAAATAGAAACTATACACAAAAGCAAAGCATGATGGAAAGCACACACATAAGCATAGAGAATTGATATCCTACTGTAAGAGAGAGTTCATTCCCTAGAATGAAACTCTTTGACATGTCAGGTAGTAAATATAAAAAGTTGGAAAGTAGACAAGTAAAACCACAGAAATTCCACATAGGACACAAAAGACATTTAAATCATCAACCAATTGATTAATCCAGACATTTCTAAAATCCAGGCATTTCTAAAAATATATATGATTAATATTTGCTGAACATTTTTATAAGCATCACTTATTTTCATAATTTTGAATTATGGATTTTCATAGTCCTAGACTGGTGCAGTTTTAGGTCCATTATGTGGGTGATGTCCCTGTAAACTCACTATAATTTAAGATGAGATTCTATAAGATCTACACCATAAGACAAAAAGCGATTACCTTGACAAGAATCCAGCTTTCTAACAACCTGAAGTCCTGAAAGGGATCAGTTCAATCCCTGTAAATAGATCACAGCACTCATTGTTTGCTAGTGTTTTTCTTTAATTAACTTGTAAATTTAAGAGAAGGAATGAGAAACCAGAAAGTTGTTAATATTATTTTCTTATTGTTATACATATTGACAAATATTCCTAGAAAATGAGGCATTCAGGAATGACTGGCCACTTAGCAAGCAGAAAAAAAGAAGAAACAGAGAGTCACCAAATACCAGGACTTAAAGTGTTACATCATAAAAAGCTTCTCAATTCCAAATGGTAAAAGATAAACTAAGAAAGCACTTGGACAACTTAAAAGAAAATAAATAAACTCAGTCTCAAGCAAGAACTACTTCAAGATTATATCCTTAGTGGATATATATTTAGTAGTTTTTAAGACAAAAAATCCTCTGAATCCACTAATGCAGTCTCAGCTAAATCCTTTCAGTTACATAAAATGTCTGAGGAGAGACTAAGTTAGGAGGCCTTTCATGGAAGCTTTTTACTTCCATGTAAAAGCTTTTTACTTCCATGGAATCTCAACAGAGCTCAACAGAGCTGCCTTCAAGCCCAGAGTGAAAGGAAAATCTCATGAAGATTTATTGGTGTTCTTATTGGTACATTGTAGTAGCTTGAAATCAAATAGATAAAAAGTTCACTATCTTTTCGTATAAATAAATAAATAAATAACTTCAAGAGAACCAACAACTTTGACTAAAAGAGACTATGACTTAAAAAATCTGGTATGGTCCTTGGGCACTCAGATCTCCTACGGACAGGAAACAGTATGAGAAAGCTCTTCTGCTCCCAGAGAAAGATTATTCTCCAAAATTTTCTTGAGATATGGCCTGTGGAAACATCAAATAAAGTACATTCAAGGACCATGAAAAATATTAGATGGAAAAGATTTGCTCCAGGATCAAGGATAAAGGAGAAGGAGGAAAAAGGAGGAGGAGGTGAGGAGGTGAAGAAGGAAACTCTACCCCTTTGAAAACTGGGACACGCACACACACACGTATATATAATATATATACACATACATAATAATTCTGGTGATGTGATTAATGGGATGTTTAGCTCTTTTGGGAGAGGGTGACTTTTCTGCATGTGATAAGCAAATATTTTGTAGCCAAATATATGAACTATGGAAACTGAATTATGATTCCATTTAACTCCTATTCCTAGGTAGGGCTTTTCTGTAGGAGAAACACTTTTCACCCAATTTGACATCAGGCATGGCCATATAACTTGCTATGTGAAAGAAAGCTTTTTGGGAGTGGAAGTTTTAAGGCACAGTCAAGTGACTGTTGTTTTTTTTGTTTTGTTTTGTTTTGCTTTTTGGGTTTTTTTTTTGTGTGTGTGTGCTTAAGTCTGGAAAAAATATATATATATTTAACCTGGATCCTGGCAGGATGAAGAAGAGCCATGGATCCACTGAAAGCTGAAATGAAATATGGGAATGATCTAGAGCTTCCCGGCCATGTCAGACTAAAGCTAGTTTCCAACTGAGGATAATTTGTGTTTAGCTTATACCTCTGCCTTATCTTGCTTCCCCAACTCCACTCCCATTTTATTTGAGGGCATCGACTAAATAAATCCTTTGAGCTAGTGATAAGGAAAATCTGTGTTCTGAGGTGGCTGACCAATCCAGCAGGGGAATCCCAGGCACAGACCCAGGGCCATTCCTAGCTTTTCCCTAGCCCCACTGGCCACTGCTGCAAGAGTGGCAGAGAAAGGGAAGTACAAATGTGTATACCCCTTTGTGCTTGGGGCTCAGACCTTGAGAGATTACTCTCTTCTAGGCCTGCTAGCATGAAATAAATCTCTGATCCTACAAGGTCTCCAAGTGCCACTTGGTTTTCTGGGCCAGGATCCAGTCCACATCCCATAACATTTGGTTCTCTGACCAGGAAACCTAACCATGCTGGCCCATGTTGCCACCAGTTTGGGAGCCACAGAGGGGCAGTAACGGAACAAGGGATCATAACAGAGAAGGCGTGCCCTGCCTAATCTATGGTAGTCTCCCACCAGGTCACCTCAGATCGGCCCTGCTCCACTGTTCCAGCTGGATTCAAAGGAGACTTGGTAGGAGAGGACCTGGTTCTGACACTGGATTCCAGTAAGGCTTGGGGCCCCAGGACCAGTCAGATGCACCCCTCAGGGTGGAAGCAGAAGATTGATCATTTCCCAGAGACTTCCAAGGTCTCATAGGTAAGGCCTCCCAGAGAGGGAGAAATTCCCAAAAGGGGGATCAGAAAGGAATTTCTAAAAGGAATTCCACAGATACGGCCTCCCAGAGAGGGAGGTCCCTCAGATTAAGAATCCCCCAAAAGTGGGGACAGAAAGGAACTTCCAAAAGGAATTCCACAGGTCAAGGCCTCCCAAAGAGGGGAAAGAACTGTAATAACTTCAGTGGGAATGCATGAATGAATATGCAGTTTGACCTGGTTTATTAGGCCAACTGATCCTTGAATCCATGGTCTTGGAGACTACGGAATCTGCGTGGGCCCCAACCTGTTTCTGTGGTGACCTTATAGGGTCTAAGGCAAGCCCTTTAGACTTTTTTTTTTTTTTTAAGATTGTATTTATTTATTTGACAGAGAGAGAGATCACAAGTAGGCAGAGAGGTAGAGAGGTAAAGCATGCTCTCGGCTGAGCAGAGAGCCTGATGTGGGGCTTGATCCCAGGACCCTGAAATCATGACCTGAGCAGAAGGCAGAGGCTTAACCCACTGAGCCACCCAGGCACCCCTCCCCTTAGACTTTTCATAAGAGGTTTATAAGGACTCACTATGGCTAAGAGACACCCAAGTCTCCTCCTGGAGGGTGGACAGACAGATATCTGATTGGTGTCTCCTCTGGAGGGGCACCCACACTTTGTCTGTCTCTGTGCCACCACACATGGGAGCATCACTATGGGATCAAAGCAGAGTAAACCTATAGTCCTAGAGTGTATGATCAAAATTTCAGACAGGAGTTTTCAAAAGACTATAGAGTTAAGATGCATCCTGGCAAATTGAAAACCCTATGCAGGTTAGAATGGCCCATCTTTAATGTGAGATGGCCTTCAGAAGGGACACTACATGTCCCAACAGTTCATTGGGTGTGACAAATTGTAGCAGGGGAGCCAGGACACTCTGACCAGTGCAATTTGCTTGAAATAGGCAGGGACAGGCCAGGGTCTTAATTGCCTCATCCAAGTGGCCCAAAAAAGCCAACAGAAGCCCCATCCTCCACAGATCCTAGTCAGAAAGCCCAAGGCTAAATTGATCCTGCCCCCTTCGTATACATCCCCAAAGTCCTCTACACCCGGCCCCACTCCAGTTCCAGACACCCCACTGCCATCAGTTTCCCCAGCACCCCAGGCCCAGAGGACCCACTTTCTCCAGGACCAACAGCCAGGCTGTGCCCCAGGCTAGGCCAAGTACCCTCCAAATGCCAGTATAAGAAAACCAAGAACCTGAGAGGCACAATAAAGACTGGACAGTCCAGCCCAGCCAATCCACAATGTATTATCAAACTTTCTCTACCACTCGCCCCCTCAACTGGACACATGAGTCCACCTGTTCATTCTGGGAAAGAGTTTTCAGAGTGGCCCTGTTGGCAGGTCTATAAGGCAGAGAGACCCCAACCACCAAAAGGGGAACCCCAAGCCCCCTTGGCCAGGGATCATTGGGCCTACTATTAAAAAAGGGGGGGAGATTAAAAAAAAAAAAAAAAAAAAAGTATGTCCCAACCAGGAAAAGGCTCAAAAGCCCAGCCGCTACAAGGAAAAACCCTGAAAAGGGGACCTTACGGGCTTTGTGGAAATAGACTCAGACTGAAGGGGACTGGGCTTTCTTTTCCTTGGCCCCCATGAGCTCACAGTCAGAATAAAAATAGGAAGCCAACCAGTGACTTTCATGGTTCATACTAGGGCCAAGCACTCTGTTGTAAACTCCCCAGTGGCCTCTTTCAGCAAAAGGACTGTGACCATCATCGGGGCTACCACGACACGGGCAATACAACAGCCCTTTTGCCAGACTAGTTAGTGTAAACTCAAGCGCCACAAGGTCCAACAAGAATTCCTTTAACTACCTGATTGCCCCACACCTCTGCTGGGCCGAGATATACTTTCTAAGCTTGGGGCTCAAATAAATTTTGAACCCACTGGGCATACCAGCCTCCAATTAAACCAAACAGTTTTCTGGTACTAGCAATTATCACACCAAGAAAAAAAAAAAAAAAATGTGAAGGCTATTCCACACTCAGGCCCAGACAAATGACCCGCCAGAGTTCAGGCTTACCTTCAGTATGGACTAGGACAACCCACCTGAACTAGCTCAGAATCAGACCCCTACTATTTTTAAACTGATCCTGGGAGCCCAATCACAGAGGCAAAGACAATACGTTCTCCAACAAAAAGCTAAAATCTGGGCAGATTTTTAAACATCTGTCAGATTTAAAAAATATTTTAAAAAGAACTTTAAAAAGTACCAGTTGGCCTGAGATACCCCACTCCTGCTAGTTAAGAAGCCAGGGCCAGTCCAAGACCTACAGGCCATCAACAAGGTAGCCATTTCCCTGCACCCAAAGCTCCCAAATCCATGTACCCTCTTCCAATATGTAGATGACCTCCTCCTCACCAGTGACTGCACAAAAGGCACAGAACCCAACAGCTCCTCTCAGACTCAGAATATGGAAGTCTCATGGAAAAAAGCACAAATCTGTCAACAACAGTATGTTATCTAAGTTTCCTCCTTACCCAAGGTGGGGAAAACAAACTAGGGCGGGAGGTGGGGGAGTCATCATCTCCTGGCCACACCCCAGACAAAGAGGGGCCTATAAAAATTCCTGGGGGCTACAGGATTCTGCTGCATCTATATTCCTGAGTTCTTGGCAATAGCAAGACCCCTCTATAAACACTTGGGGGACTAAATCGAGAATTCCCTGCTTAGACTAAAAAAGCAGAATTCACCTTCACGGAGATAAAAGCTTCCCTGAGGTGGGCCCCAGCCCTGGACCTACCAAATATTAAAAAAAAAAAAAAAAACCTTTCAATCTCTTTGTACATGAAAAAAAAATAGCCCCATGGTACTCACCCAGACTGCCGGGCCCTGACAACAGCCAGTTACATAGCTGTAAAAGAGACTGGGCTCCATGGTAGCAGGATGGCTACTGTGCCTGAAGGCATTAGCAGCCACTGTTCTACTCATCAAGGAGACAGAAAAGAACTTAATGTCAAGGTCCCTCATGCAGTTAGTACCCTCATGAACACACAAGGGCACCGCTTCCTTTCCAACTCTCAGCTAGCACAATACCAAGGGCTCCTCTGCAAGAATCCATGGATCACCCTTAGAACAGTAAGGACATTAAACCCAGCAACCTTTCTCCCCAAGGAAGAGGGAGAACCAGACCATAATTGCTCCAAAGTAACTGATAAAGTCTATATGAGCCGTCCAGACTTATGGGATTAAGCCATAAAAAATCCAGAGCTCACACTCTTCAACGATGGCAGAAGTTACCTACAAGAAGGTACCCAAAAGGGGTGCCTGGGTGGCTCAGTGGGTTAAGCCTCTGCCTTGGGTTCAGGTCATGATCTCAGGGTCCTGAGATAGAGCCCCACATCGGGATCTCTGCTCATTGGGAAGCCTTCTTCTTCCTCTCTCTCTGCCTGCCTCTTTGCCTACTTGTGATCTCTCTCTCTGTGTCAAATAAAATCTTAAAAAAAAAAAAAAAGTGCCGAAAAGCTGTGTTATGCAGTGACCACAACCTCTAAAGTCCTAGAAGGCAAGGCATTACCAGCTGGATGGTCAGCACAAAGGGCTGAACTATACGCCTTAGTCCGAGCCTGAGCCTCAGGGAAGGCAAACAGGTCAACATCCACATTGACTCTCGGCATGCCTTTGCTGCTGGGCATACAAAAGGGAGCCAGCTACAAGGAGAGGGGCCTTCTAACTGCTGTATAAAAGACTAACCAAAACAAAGTTGAGATACCAAAACTCCTTGAAGCTGTCTGACTTGGAAATGAAATAGCAATCCTGCACCGTAAGGGACACCAGAAAGGAGAAAACCCCATAGCACAGGGAAATCGTCTGCCAGATAAGGATACCAAAACCACAGCCAAAGGACATGGACTGAGCCCCTTTCTTCACCATGACCCTGACACCCCCAGAAGAAGTCCCTGTGCCCAATTATACTAAAAAGAAAAAAAAAATGGGCCATGGATAAGGGGGCCACCCTGACTTAAAAAAAAAAAAAAAAGAAAAAGAAAAGAAAGGTAAGAGATGCCAGACAGGCACATCTTCATCCCAACAACAACAGGAAGGCATCCAGTCAATAAATACCCCCAACTCACCCACCTTGGAAAAACTGCATTAGAGGCCCACCTCAAAAAGCACTCCTTCATCAGCCAGCTGCCAGCACTTTGCCAAGCAACCAGTGAGCAATGAATAACATGTGCTAATATTAATGTTCAGCCTGCACCATAGTCTCCACCAGGTGTCCAGAGAATGGGAGTAACCCCTGTCAAAATTCTAGAAATAGACTTCACAGACATGCAGGTGAGCAGGGGGTTCAGATATCTCCTAGTGATAATATGTCTATTCTCTGGATGGGTCAAGGCCTTCCTGACCAGGATGGAGCAAAGCCGGGAAGTAACCAAAGTCCTCTTGTGGGAGATCGTGCCCCAGTTCAGCCTGTCAATAACAATCCATAATGACAATGGGCCTGAATTTGTAGTAGATATGGTACAGATACTGACCACGTCTCGAAATATCACCTGGAGGCTCCACACCGCCTACCCACCCTAAAGCTCAGGGAAAGTAGAGAAGTAGAGCAAATGAATCACAACTTTAAGGGTAACCTTAGCAAAGTTTTGTCAGGAGACAAACCTCCCATGGCCAGATCTGCTATCCCTGGACTTCTTGTGTGACCACTGCACAGTCAGGATGCTAGGTTACTCCCCTTTCAAATTAGTGTATGGACAGCCTCCCCTCTGCTTGGGGAGCCTTCCAGGAAACTTATATCAGATTGTGGATTAAAAAAAAAAAAATTTAAAACAACTTCAGGCCCTGGAGGCCACCCTAAATAAATTACAAAGGTACACCATTAAGATGGCTCCAATTTCCTCAGGGTCCCAGGTGCATTCCTTCTAGACAGGAGACTCAATCTGGGTCAAAAATTGGAAAAGGAACTCCCTCAAACACAGTGGACAGGGTCTCACACTGTTGTTCTAACCACACTCCCTGTCCTTAAGGTCTCTGGTGTCACCCCGTGGATTCACCACTCCAGAGTAAAAAAAAAAAAAAATCACTGGGACAAGAAGCTACATCAGTGTAAAGTCCAGCCAAACCCACAGACATGCTCCAATTTCGCCTGCTATGAGACCCCATCAACTAATAGACACCTGCTCTCACCAGCACAATATTTCTCATCCTAGGGGTCAGACTCTGTTGCCTCTTCTGACTGCACTTTACCCCAAAGACTAGCTATTAATTCCATTTATTGGATGGACTTGGGTGTTTTACTGCCTTTATTTGTCCACAGGTTTTATCTGCTATCTGGCTAGCCACAATGGCTCCCTCTAAGGTTGTGGCCCCCACTTTTGTTGGCCCTCTGCTGTCTACTCCTAAGAACATTTCACTATGGTTTTCCTGACCCCATTCGGTCCTGGTCTTCTGCTACCTGGTGTGCTGTTCCTCCTCACTGCTTTTAGCTTGCCTCACCCCTCAGCGGGCTCGGTGAGGGGTGAGGGTAGCAGGGGGAGGCACCCCACACAATCAATCATGCATTCCTTTCAGTCTCTTACCCCAACTTTCAGTTCTCTCTGGAAGTGATGCTCCACTTATATGGAAACCTCTTACCTACCCCTGATGCTCCCCCATGGCTGCTCCCCTTCTTGTGAGCCTGTGGGTCATGTCAGGAGCTGCCCTTGGTGCCACCGGCCTAGGGATATCACAGGCTCAGTACCAGGGGCTAACTCAACAACTCACAGGGGAGTTGTTCAACACCACCTTCACTCAGTCAGCCCTGGTCCTGCAGCTCCAGCTGGATTCGCTGGCTTCAGTAGTCCTCCAAAACAGGTACAGACTGGACTTATAGCCGCACAAGGGGAACTCTGCCTCTTCTTACAGGAAAAATGTTGTTTCTGTGCTAAGAAGTTGGGGGTAGTCGAGAAACTCTGAACCAATTGCAGGAATAAGTGACGATGGTGGGAGGCACTCCAGCAGGCGACTTTATGAGATTCCCTCTCATAATAGTTCCCTTGTTTTGCCCCCATCATTGGCCTACTCCTTATGCTTCTCTTCACAGTAGCATTTGGTCCTTGCATTTTTAATGGTCTCACCAGGTTTATTACTCCTCACATTGCAAAGGTCAGACTCCAGTTGCTCCTCACTCACTATCGCCCCATAAATAATAAAACCAGGTGTTTAAAGGGGCATCAAAGGGGGAAATGATAAGGAAAACCTGTGTTCTGATGTGGCTGACCCATGCAGCAGGGGGAATCCCAGTCCCGGTCCCATGGCCATTCCAGGCTTTCCCCTAGCCCCACCAACCACGGCTGCAAGAATGGCACAGAAAGGGAAGTACAAGTGTCCAAGATACCCATTTTATCTGTGCTCAGGGCTCAGACCTTGAGAGATTACTCTCTTCTGGGCCTGCTAGCTTGAAATAAATCTAGGATCCTCCAAGGTCTCTGAGTGCCTTTTTTTTTTTTTTTTTTTTTTTTTGGCCAGGATCCAGTCTGTTTTCTGTAACACTAGAATCCCCATGTGAGGTTTTTCTTTTAGTAACTCGACCTAAGCAGTAGGTATCAGAAACAGACTCTCAGAAAGTGATTCTAGAGTTAGATAAAAGTTCCTTAACTATATTCATATTTTGTGGGGTTATGACTTATTTAAAAGTTGACTGACTTTGTTTCCACCAATTGTACCAATTTGAAGGGATTTAAATGTGGAATTGTTGTAGGGAATGAGATATTTCTTTTTGGATACCATTTAAGTGTTACATTTCAATTTTCTTTAAAGTCATACACGCACATTATGGTCTTAAAGAATAACTATCAGTACTTTTGTTGATAAAGCTGGCTATAGAGGTTGCCTTATTAGCCTCAAATAAAAGTAACAATAGTAATAAAAATAATGAGTATTCACTATTACCATATACCAAACATGTTGTAAACCTTATCTCTTTTAAAAGTCATAGCAATCTTACAAGTTAAGTAATTATGAAAGGAAACATATATGTATAGATCTAGAAATTACTTTTTTTTAAGTTAGAGGGTGTTTTCCTAGGTTCAGACCAAAAGCTATCTGCTAATACAAAAGAAAATAAATTATTCCCTCCAGGAAATTAAAATACATGCACGTTACACTAATCAAGATTATGAGTTGTTTTGTTTCAACATAATAAATTCTGTCTCTCCACCCCTCATTCTATTTCCCTCTATCTTGTGTGTGTTTGTATATATCCATCCAACCATTCACCCATCCATCCCTTCTCTACCTGCTTACCTATCTTCACCAGAAACTGTATTTATATAAACTTGATCTCCTCAGAAAAGTAGTTTTTAAATCAAGCATAATGTTCTGATTTATAAAAATAGTGTGGGGCTTCTATCTTTGTGTGGGGCTTCTATCTTTGTTTTCTGATGCTCAGCAAAATCTAGCAAGTTAAATTACATGATCTGTTACAAAGAACAGTCATTTGGTTGTTCAAATAACTACGGTTAATGAGACTCTTTTCTTACCTCTTTGTCGTCTACAGATTTTCAGTTCAAATTAAGCTGGTTAAAATCAATTTAACTCAGCTTTGCAGATAGAAACATAAATGTATAAAAAAATAGACAACAGTAAGTCAGTCAGAAAGAACAGCAGTGCAAAAGCCCTAAAGAAAGGAGCCAAGTGATGGTGCTGGAAACCTCATCAAAGAAGGAAAGAGGGTATGAGACTGAGAGATAGACAGAGCCCATGGAGGTGGAGGCTTGTATCCTTGGTAAGTATTTCAGAGTTCCTCTGATTATGACAGGAAGTCAACAGAAGGTCTATGCAGGATGAGAGTGACAGGTCTTAATTTATGTTTTAAAAGGATGAACAACCATGGTAACTGTTGTTGATTACCTCAGTAAAATGTTTACAGAGATTTCCTTTTGGTCAAAGAGATAACTGTTTATATAAACAAGAAATGAGTGTGTAGCTGGAGAGCAGTGTAGGAATCAAATGAGGGTTTTCTTTTGTTCTGTTGTGATTACTGGTGGTGATATTTTAAGATGGGAGTCTTATAGTTGCTTTATGCAATAACAGATGAGAGGCAAAACTGTGTAGTTTTCTAGGTCATGTAGAGTCTCAAGCTACATAGCCGGGGCTCAAATCCTGGCTTAATTTTCTTATATGTAAAATGGGTTTGATAATACTAAATTACATAATTAAATGAGTCAAGACATGTGTAAAACACTGAAAATTGTTCCTTACGCATTGTAAATACTACATTATTAGTTATGCAAAAGGAAAGTTTTTGACATAGAAGACACAGATAAAAAAAGCCAGAGAAAATTAATTGAATAGGAGACAAAAGATGGGTATTAATGCCCAGTCAAAGATTTGAAATTAGGTTGAAACACCAAAAGCTATCCATTTTAACAGGAAGAAAATCAAAGTGTGTGATATAGGTGGATTCTATCTTGTTTGAGAGATAATTTATGAGGGAAAAAGCTCCTGTCTTATATTTGGGCATTTATGATATATATCTTCCCATAGAGTGGAGCTATTTGATTTATTCAGGGCATCTTTATTTAGATGACAAAACTAAAATAAAATATTTCTTAACTTTATATGTTTATATTGGTCTTATTCCAAAATATTTCTTTCTGCTATTTTCTGAAAAAGTAAAGCACATGTCTAAAACGTCCTCTGGGGACGCCTGGGTGGCTCAGTTGGTTAAGCAGCTGCCTTCGGCTCAGGTCATGATCCCAGCATCATGGGATCGAGTCCCACATCGGGCTCCTTGCTCAGCAGGGAGCCTGCTTCTCCCTCTGCCTCTGCCTGCCATTCTGTCCGCCTGTGCTTGCTCTCTCCGATAAATAAATAAATAAATAAATAAATCTTTAATAAAAATAAATAAATAAATAAATAAATAAATAGAACGTCCTCTGTAAAAAAGTAAAGTAGGCTAATTTTATCAATTTGCTAATTTTCCATGTTTTTCAACATAGTACAAATAATTATTGAAATAAACAGATTAATAATTGTGTATGGACACTCAGTCCTTAAAGGATAAAATATTTATGTTTGAATTTCTTAAGTAAGAAGAAAATGATGTTAAATACAACTTATTTTCCTTCTCAGTTACCTCAAAACATCCAGAGATTCACAATTAAATTTTTAGCAAAGCACTTCTCACTGTGTTGTATTTTTTTCCCACACACAACTATAAGAATACAATGAAATCATGATTAAATACACCAGTTCATTTAATATTAATTTTTTAATTGATATTTTTATTTTGCTGTGGCAATCAAAGTTAGAGATGCTTTCCTTTCAAACACCTGAATCAGCACTTGACTCATGCCATTATGGTTAGGTAGTATTTTCAAGTTGAGCAAAGACATCATTAAGTATTAGACAATAAAATGAGTGGGATATTTTGAAATTTAATGTCAATAATTATAGTTACTTTTATGTAGGCCATCACCTATGATTTACAAGGTAATTATTTCAAAGCCTATCTGAGGAGGTTGTTGTGAACATTAAAAGAAAAGAAAAGTTGCGTTTCCAGCACCAGGTCTGCTCAGAGAATTAACATGTGATATGAAGATAGAGAAATCTCTAGATTTCTCATCATTTATTTGGGATCATTAGTAGTTTGTTATTCAAGATGCTTATAGAAAAGAAAAACATTGCAAAAGCATACTAAACTATATGATTATTATGATATTGCTCAAAAACATGCTTGTTACAAATAAAAATGTAGAGCCTACCATAAGCAATTCCATTATTAGTGCTCTAAAAGCAAAGACAAAAATGAAATACTGATTAATATATTATTTGTTATAAAAAGGAAAAAAAATAAAATCACCTTAGTACATAAACTAGTGTGAAAAACAAACTGCTGGTTTATTTTTAAACTTGAAGTGTTACAATTGAATGTACCTTATATAACTTTTTATTAGTATTGTCTAGTGCAGTAGTTAGTGGACTTTCACTGTCAAGTATGAGTTAGTAAATGTAAATTTGGGGACTGTATGGTCTCTGATACAACTACTCTGTCTGTGGTTGCACTGTGAAACCATGAGCCATGAGCAACATGCAAGTGAAATGGCGTGGCTGTATGCCAGAAAATTTTTGTTTAAAAATGAGACAGAAAGCCAGCCATAGTTTGCCTACTCAAATCTATTAGAATTTGAAAATGGATAAGTAATTTAGAAAACTTGATTACAATGCTTTTAAGAATCTAAAAGACAATAATACCATTCAAGCTATTAGGACAAATAGGACATTATAAATGTAACTATATATATAGATATAATTGTAGATCTGGCTATAATTATAGATTAAGATGTTAATGCCAATATTATGTTGCAGACTATGGGAGTAAGGGGAATTCTTTTACTTATTTTATGTACGTATTTTTGTTTGTTTGTTTTGCTACACCTGATACCATCATATAATTTTCAAAATAATTATACTATGGGTAAAAATTTTGAGGCTTGCCATCCTGAAATGTAATTATACAAATACTTAACTAGGAAACAAATAGATACTCACTCACAATCACACACACACATACTTCAATTAAATCAAATATATCTATCTTACTACTTGTCTTTCAACTCTTTTAAACATTCTGTCAGCCAAGTCAGTCCTAAGAAGGAAGTGTATAGCAATAGAGGCCTTTCTCAAGAAACAAAAAAAAGGTCTCAAATAGACAACCTAAGTTTCACCTAAAGGAACTGGAGAAAGGACAGGAAATAAAGCCTAAACCCAGCAGAAGAATAGAAATTATAAAGATTAGAGCAGAAATCAATGAAATAGGAATCAAAAGAACAGTAGAACAGATCAACAAAACAAGGTGCTGCTTCTTTAAAAGAATTAATAAGATCAATAAACCCCTGGCCAGAATTATCACAAATAAAAGAGAAAGGACCCAAATTGGTGAAATCATGAATGAGAGAGGAGAGATCACAGCCAACACCAAAGAAATACAAACAATTATAAGACCATATTATAGGCAATGATATGCAAACAAATTAGACAATCTGGAAGAAATGGATACATTCCTAGAGATGTGTAAACCACCAAAATTGAACCAGGAAGAAATAGAAAGCCCAAACAGATCCATAACCAGGAAGGCAATTGAATCAATAATTAAAATCTCCTAACAAACAGGAGTCCAGGGCTGGATGGCTTTCCAGAGGAATTCTACCAAACATTTAAAGATAATTAATACCTCTTTTTCTGAAGCTGTTTCAAAAAATAGAAATGGAACGAAAATTTCCAAACTCTTTCTATGAGGCCAAAATTACCTTGATCTCAAAACCAGACAAAGAACCCACCAAAAAAGGAGAACTATAGACCAATATCCTTTATGAACATGAATGGAAAAATCCTCACCAAGAAACTAGCCAGGAGGATCCAACAGTACATTAAAAGGATTATTCACCACAACCAAGTGGGATTTATTCCTGGGCTGCAGGGTTGGTTCAACATCTGCAAATCAATCAATGTAATATGCCACATAAGTTAAAGAAAGAACAAGAACCATACAATCCCAGATGCAGAAAAAGCATTTAACAAAGTATAGCATTCTTTCTTGATTAAAACTCTCCAAAGTGTAGGGATAGAAGTTAGATACCTTAATATCATAAAAGCCACATATTAAAAGCCCACAGTGAATATCATTCTCAATGGGAATAAACTGAGAGCTTTTCACTAAAGTCAGGAACATGATAGAGATGTTCATTCTCACCATTGCTGTTCGTCATAGTACTAGAAGTCCTAGCCTCAGCAATCAGACAACAAAAAGAAATAAAAAGCATCTGAATTGTCAAATAAGTCAAACTCTTACTTTTTGGAGGTGACATGGTCCTCTATGTGAAAAACCCAGACACTATACCCCAAATTGCTAGAACTCATACAGAAATTCAGCAAAGTGGCTGAATATAAAATCAATGCACAGAAATCAGTTGCATTGCTATACACCAACAATGAGATAGAAGAAAAAGAAATTAGGGAGTTTATCCCATTTGCAATTGCACCCAAAGCCATAAGATACATAGGAATAAACCTAACCAAAGAAGCAGAGGATCTGTATTCAGAAAACTATAGAACACTCATGGAAGAAATTGAGGAAGTCACAAAGAAATGGGAAAACATTCCATGCTCATGGATTGGAAGAACAAATATTGTGAAAATGTCTATGCTACCCAGAGCAATCTACACAGTCAAAGCAATCCCTATCAGAATACCACCAACTTTTTTTCACAGAACTGGAACAAATAATCCTAAAATTTGTGTCAACTCAGAGAAGACTCCAGGGGTTATTGAAAAAGAAAACCAAACTGGAGCATCACAATTCCTGGACTTCAAGATCTATTACAAAGTTGTAATCATCAAGATTACATTCTGTCAGTATAGTACTGGCACAAAAACAGATCAATGGAACATAATAGAGAATCCAGATATGGACCCTCAACTCTATGGGAAACTAATCTTTAATAAAGCAGGAAAGAATAGCCACTTGAAAGAAAAAAAAAAAAAAAGTCCCAGAGAACAAGTAATCCAATCAAGAAATGGGCAGAAGACATGAATAGACACTTGTCAAAATAAGACATCCAAATGGCGAACAGATAAATGAAAAAGTGCTCAAATTACTCAGCATCAAGGAAATACAAATTAAAACCACAATGAGATACCACCTCACATCATTTAGAATGATTAAAATTTACAAGTCAGGAAATGACAGATGGTGATGAGTATGTGGAGAAAGGGGAACCCTATTAGCCTGTTGGTGGCACTACAAGCTGGTACAGCCACTCTGGAAAACTGTATGGAGTTTCCTTAAAAAGTTGAAAATAGAGACACTCTATGACCCAGTAATTGCACTACTGGGTTTTACCTCAAGGATTCAAATGTTAGTGATCTGAAGGGATACCTGCCTCCCAATGTTTATGGCAATAATGTTCACAAAAGCCAAAGTGTGGAAAGAGCAAAGATGTCCATGGAAATATGAATGAATAAAAAATAGTTGTATATATATACAGTGGAATAGTACTCAGCCATCAGAAAATGAGATCTTGTCATTTGTAATGATGTGGAAGGGACTAGAGGGTATTATGGTAAGGGCAGTAAATCAATCAGAGAAAGACAATTATCATACAATCTTACTCATGTGGAATTCAATAAACAAAGGATCATAGGGGAAGAAGGAAAAATATAAAACAAGATTAAAAAAGTGAGGGAGTCAAACCATAAGAGACTCTTATTCACAGGAAAAAACTGAGGGTTATTGAGGGGGGTGGTTGTGGGGGTAACTGGGTGATGGGCATTAAGGAAAGCATATGATGTAATGAGCACTGGGCATTATATAAGACTGATGAATCCCTGACTATCTCTGAAACTAAAAATACATTATATGTTGATTAATTGAATTTAAATAATAAAAAAGAATACACAGTTCTCCTAAACAATAAAATGACAACTCCAGTTTAAAAAAAAAAAAAGGGAAGAAAGAAAGGGAAAAAAAACCTAAAATCTTGTGGGCTCCTGGTTGGCTCGGTTGGTTAAGTGTCTGTCTTCAGCTCAGGTCATGGTCCCAGGGTCCTGAGATTGAGTCCCACATCAGGCTCCCTGCTCAGTGGGCAGTCTGCTTCTCCCTCAACACCTCCACCCCTGCCCCCCACTTGTTCTCTCTCTTTCTTAAATTAATAAATAAAAATCTTTTTAAAAAATGAAAAAAAAAAACTTGCTGCCATATTTGTTGCTGTGTTTTGCAAAGAATTCAAATGCTTTCTTAAGAAAAAGGAATTAAATGTCATATAACAAATTCAGATTTACATTTAGCTATTTTACATTAATTACTTTTCTATGTTTCTAAAGTTTTTAAAGGAAAACAGTCTTTGTAATATCATAGATATCAGCATCAGGTGATTATTGCGGATTCTGGTCTCTGTCTGGACTTCCCTCTTGTGCCTGTGCTAAGGAAGCTGGATAAGTCCCCACCAGGTGGAGTCTGAGGTAATAAGCCCTTCAAACTGAGTGGACAATTCCCAGAAAGAAAACTTCCAAACATTGTTTAGCAAATACTACTTCCAGGAGTTTTATTTCTTACATGTAATATATCAAATGAGGTGGACAATTCACAAATTAAAAGGATTTAATCTCTGTATTTAAAGAATTTGCAATTTTATTGAAGAATCAAGGCAGTTAATAGAATTTCCAGGTTTCAGATTCAGATTCAGCAGAAAGAAGGCTAAACATTCCCACATGCAGTTTTCCAATTAACCAGGATTCACAATATCAAATTCCTGATGATGTCAGATGCACCACATGAGAATGATACCAGCTGAGTAGATATAGTATTAGAGGGTAGGGTATGCTTCTGTAAAGGGAGTGACCGCTACTCAGCCCCAGCCTTGTGTTGTCTTGTATACTTCAACTGAAGTCAGATAATCATGATTTCTACCCAAAAATAAATTAATACTGTGCAGGTCAAACAAAATACATCTGAGAGTTGGAATCAATTTTAGACTATATTCATCAATGATATTGACATGCCAATTTTGTATAATCAATTTCTCATACATAACTATGCATCATAGATATTAGACATATTCTCAAATTTACACAGTATCATGAGAGAATGAGTTCTCATGATAACAAATATGGAGTAAAGCCTAACTAATAAAGACTTTCAGAGAACAATAAAGATACTAAATTAAATGTACCCGTTTGATGTATGCCAATTAATATGTGTAGAATTGTGGACAGACGAATTGCCAAAGAAGCAATCTTTATTTTCTCATATGCCTTACTAAGTGCACAATGTTCATCTCAACTTATTTACACTTGGAGTTAGAAACCAGTATTATACATTCTCTATATGCTGTCTGCCTAAGCTTGATTCCTGTGCTTCTGTGTCCCCAGAATATAAGGTTACTTTTTTTGGGGGGGGAGGGCAGTGGGGGTCATGACTTTCCCAGCCTACTTAGGACCAGGTATGACCTGTGACCTATGACCAATCAGAGCATTTTCTGTTAATTTTGAACCTGGAGATTAAACAGCCTATAGGTTAATCCTATCTGAGTAGATGTTGTGAGATGTGAAGTTACAAACCTGTTGGGGACAAAAATTTCTTACCATATGGGAGGAGCTGGTTGTCAGAGAGAAAAATATTAAAATGATCCATTGAGAGAAGCACAGGTAAAATACATAGAAATTTCTGGCATTATTCAGCTTCTGAGACCAGTTAAATCTCTTTTTCTTTTTTCTTTGAATATTTTATTTATTTATGTGAGTGAGAGAGAGTGAGAGAAAAATCACAAGAGGAGGGAGGGTCAGAGGGAGAAGCAGACTTCCCACTGAGCAGAGAGCCTGCTGTGGGACTTGATCCTGAAACTCCAGGATCATGACCTGAGCGGAAGGCAGATGGTTAACCCCTTGAGTCATCCAGGTGCCCCTAAATCTCTTTTTTTTGAACTTCAATTGACGTACTGTTTTTAATTGCTAATATACTACCTCATGTTTTTAATATACCCCTTCTATGTTATCAAGAGGGTCTTGTTAAACACTATATATATACACTTTTTCCTCTTGCCATATGAAGACATATATTTTCTCCAATATATCAAAAATATGTGAATTCGATGGAAAATGTGAAGAAATGGAAATTTAAACTAACTGGATTATTTTTTGCCAGGTGCCTAATCTAAGTCTGGTGACTATGAAGGACCAAACTTGGTGGAAATGGTGGTGTGAGATGAAGAGAAGTGGGGAGAAAGATTTTGATGGAGGGGAAAATATTAGTACAGGACTCAGATTAATGTCCTATATTCTATGAGTATCTTCACTAGAGTGGTGCCTTTGTTATTCAGAATCTTCTGAAAAGAGGATGGTCTTTATTTTCCTCCTCAGAGACATTAAGGAAAAGCACCATCTTTAGTCTTCCTCCATCATTTTCCCTATAGGCAAAGAAAGCCAATCACAATGGTTTAAAAAGAGGTTACTTTGCTAATTCCCAACAATGAGATCTGCAGGAGCCTAGGTGGGTTGATTGCATATGGAAACATATGCATTCTATCATTGGGAACAACTGTCATTATTTTGTGGTTCTATCTGCACACATAGGAAATATAGAGAGAATAGTTCAAAGATTACCAAAGGAGACAGATTCTACAAATATTAAAAGTATAAGGAAATATTATGAAAACTTTATTCCAATAAAGTTAGCAAATTAGATGAAATAGGAAAATCTCATGTCAATAATACTTAAGAAGAAATTTATTACCAAGATAAGACCATTTTTTATTTTGTATTTTCTGTTTAGATTTTATTTATTTATCTGATGGAGAGAGACAGTGAGAGAGGGAACAAAAGCAGGGGGGAATGGGAGAGGGAAAAGCAGGCCTCCTGCTAAGCAAGGAGCCTGATGAGGGTCTTGATCCCAGGACCCTGGGATCACAACCTAAACCAAAGCAGACGCTCAATGACTGAGCCACCCAGGCACTCCAGCATCATTTTTATTAAAGATTTTATTATTTTATTAAAGATTATCATTTTATTAAAGATTAACAAGTGAATCTTTGGGTCTCCAATTCTCAATAGCCCTGTGTCCTAGATATAAGAATTGTTGGTTTTCAAAACACACAGTTTTAGGGCTCATCTTTTTGATGCCAAGGGATGAGATGTCTGATGTGGGTCACAAACACTTACTCTTCAGGGAGAAGCTCCATATTTATGATATCCCTCTCAATCATGTGTCCCTGTGCCAGGGATTTGGGTTTTGATAAGACCTTGTTTCTACCCCTCCTACCTTTTTCACTGTGGCCCTTTTATCCTTTATTGTGGAGATGCTGGCCAGCTTGCTTTCAGGTCTTTTTCACTGGGAGTTTTTCTATCCTAACTGTAGATTTGTTGTGAGAGTGGAAGGAGGTGATTCCATTATCTTGAATGGCTTCCATGGCTTCTATCAGTATTCCAAGGACAGAGCTATGTGTTCAAAGATTATTTGTTGCAACTCTTTGTTAATGGACATTGTGAATCTAAAATGAGTGTCTTATTTGTATTTCATGTATTTATTCTTACAGCCACAATAATTTGTGGCAGATTTTATTTTACATAAAATCATGGTGTAGCTCTTCTATACTTCACTGTACAGCGTGAAGTTCTGGACTTTAAATGGGTATGCACTGCATGGAATTTAGGAGTCTGGAAGTGAAGAGACACAGCTTTTGTAAGGTTCCAAATTAGTGCAAAATCCCTTGCATTGAGGTGAGACCTGCAGGTTTGCACAGAGCTGCAGGGTGCTTTTGAGGTATTCATTGGAGAGAAAACTCACAGGGAAGAAAACTAATATTGGGCAAATGCCTGCTGTTTTATACTGAACTTTTAAGGAAAAGTTGCATGACACTCTGTTTTTATTACTGCTGCCTTTTGAAATTAAAAAAATAATAATAATTAACTATCCTAGTTTCAGTAAAAGGTCATAGAAAGGCCATGGGATGAAAGCTGCAACATGATCCCAGAGCATTTTTCTTTAAAGAGCCCTAAGCCCATTACATAAATGATCTAATGATTCCCTGCAATGTTATATGAAATAGATATGGGATGAGTATTGTTATTCTTTTAGTGCTTTGCAGGTGAAATATAAAAATCATTCATCAAATAGCATTTTCGAGCCCCTCACTCAAAAAGCTTCAGTATTGCATTTGTCTTCTTAGCTTTGGAATGTTCCCCGATGTCAGAAAGGATGAACCATAATCTCTCAGGGGCATGTTTGATGTGATTCACATAGGGTAAAATGGATTGCAGAAATTTATAACCTCTTTGGAGGAGAAAATAGAAGCTATATTCAACAAGATATGGAGGAAAGTGAATGCTATTGAGCAATAATCACCAGCAAGCTGAGAGAACTGCAAAGGCTTTAACTCAGATTTCTGAACAGAATAATTTTTGATCATACACAAGGTAAAAATAATTCTTAAGAACTATAGGGAAACTTGAGAGAAGCATCTAAGATCTTGAAATATAAGGATATAGAAACTCCCTCAAGGGGATGGGGGGAAGTGCACTTAAACCGTATCAGTGGAGCAGACAGTTCCTGGATTTTTTTTTTTTTTTAATTTAACAAAGGAGTATCTTCATGTTAAGAAAAAGGTATCAGTTTTTATGTGAAGATAAGACAGAAAGAAAAATAGGAGTCCAGGGACTGCCACTTCTAAAATTGAAATGGAGTTTCTAGTCTGGATTCAAAATGAATTCTATCAAAAAAGGGCTGTTATGTTGTCTTCCATTCAGTATCTACTTAAATGTTTAAACATACCACATACACACATACACAGATTCATATTACACTAAAACATATTGAATATATGGAGCAATTTCTATGTGCTAGTCACGTGTTTGCCATTGTTATGTGTATTTTCTTATTCTGTCCCCATACTAGCACAGGAACTCATTTTAACCATTTTGAAGTTCCATCAAACCAATAATATCCAAATTGTGTATTATTGATGTAACAACATACAATCTTTATATTCAACACTGTATATCTAGGTAGTTTAGATTAATAAACATCCCTGTGTGGTTCCCACAGTTTTCATATTTTTCTCTTTTTAGTTATTCTTTTTTGCCAACTGAATAGTTTTTCCCTCTTATCTATTGTGGTCATTTCTTCTCTTTCCTTATGTACAAATTTGGAGAACCCATGCTGTATCCATTCTGGTGACTATTTGTATATACATGGCTGTCATTTCTTCTCCTGGGCCTACAAATACTAGTATTATTATAGGGGAACTTTACTGGTCAGCAAGAAATTCATGTTTTCTCTTTCTTGTGAAGCCTCTACCATGAGAGAAAGATTCATTTCAAGGCTAACGAAAAATTTTGCCACAGTGGAGATGCTTAGCCCCAGATTTATGCCTAAGAATATGTGTTTGTTAATTGTTTCTTCTACTGATGAGGAACAGTTGCTGTAGAGCTAATTGTTAATCATTTTTCTCTACCAACTATCCACACAAAGACTTGTATGAGTAAATATTTCCTCTATCAGTCCCATTTCCTGCCAATGGAAAGAGATGACCATGGGTATTTTCTAATTGTACTAAACAATCAACCATCTGATTCCAAGTAACTGTTTTGGTTTTGGTTTTTAACCCTCAGGAGTTTATCTGAAATTGTGTATCTTTGCCTACAGCTAGAAATCTACTCCATCCTGTGTCCACTGTCAAATTCATCTCTCAACAAATTTGTCCCTTCATTTGCTCATTCAGTAGACATTTATGGAACATGCACCATTTTAAAGATCCTTTGTGCAGCACTGGATGTTCTATAGTGAGGCAAATTGTTCACTTTTATTGCAGATCAACTTCTTTTTATTGTCTGGGATTATGGTTTATAAATGCTTTCAAGTTTGATATAAAATACAGTTTTTGATACCTTTTCAATGTCTTGATTTCTAAAGGCTGCTTTTAGTGTAAAGAGAGAACCAAGCTGTATATTCTGCACCATGATCCATGTGCTATCTCCATTATAGATCATAAACAAACCAGAATTTTCATTTGAGAGGGAAATAATATCAAAGTGGTTGAATAATTATAAAATATTTTGGAAATTTGTTTTAATTAATGGATTAAATGACTTCAGTGAGTTTAGCACATACTTTCACTCACCCCTGCATTCTCTATAACTTATATGTCCTCCAACCCATAAGTATTACCCATAAGTAATAAGTCTTCCATTACTTCTTATGAAATAAATGGTTTAAAATGAGTAGTGGGAAAACTAAATATGAAGTTACAATAGTGAAAATATTAGTCTTGCTTGTTATGTAAATTAAATGTTATATATGGTTCTATAGATATAAATTATGTCAATATACATTTTAGTTTGAATCACATCATCTTTAGATTATCTTAATTAGGTAGCTCAAAGCTTCAATTTGTAGTTAACAAATAGGTTAAATATATCATGTGTAAGTATAATTCATTTCTTGATGTTCGTGCAAGCATCGAATCTGGAATTAGAATGCTTATGTTTAAAAAATGCATTCTGAATATATAGAAAATCAAGTAGAAAGAAATTTCAAAGAAGCAAGGAAGGAGGTTAGAAAGGAAGAAAAATAGAAGGAAAGAAAGAAAGATAAGTAAGGAATATATCACTCTAAATATTTCATTCTAACTTACTTTATCCTCAGTAAACTCCTACATAGTGGATAAATTACTACCACCATTGAAAAGATGAGAAAACAAAACAAAATTAAACAAAAAGAAGATGAGAAAATTATCATGTAATTCCCCAGAATATGTAGTCAGAAAGTTGTAGAGCAATAAATTGAACCCAGGCAATCTCATATCAAAACTAGAACTCTTAACTACTACATGATGTTGACTCTACAAAAGGTTAAAAAAAAAAAAAAAAAACAGGTTGCACTGACTTTATCAGCATCCTTCAATTAGTAAGTATATTTTAAGTCATGTTTCAGCATTTTCTTCCTTAATGAAGTGATTTCCCCAACGGAAGATACTTGGCTTTGCAATCATGTAGGTTTGATTTCTCTCTTCAAGTTGCCACTTAACAAAGCTTTTAAAGCTGATTTAACTTACTTAAACTGATCTAAACATATTTAATCTGTCACTCTTAAGTGTCAAAGTGCTTCAGAATTTTTAATAATGATAATAATAATAGCAATAATAATGAAAGCATATATTCACTCAAAATTTATACATGAATTTTCATAGAAGCTTTATTTGTAATAGCCCCAAAGTAGAAACAACTCAAATATTTAACAACAGGTAAATGGATAAACAAATTAACCTTTTGGCTAATAAATCTATTAATTACAGAGAAGCATATTAAAATTGTTCACTATATTTTCCATATGCTCTACATGCTAAACTCTTACTTTAGTAGAGTTTTAAAATTTTTATATATTTCTTGTGGATTTAAATTTATCAATATGTGCTGAAATGTTTTCTTTATAAATAACATCTAGTTTTGTAAGGGCCTGGTTAGTCAGAGGAACTTACTTGCAAACCCCAGATACAAGGGCCGGCCAGGCCAGATGGAGACATCCAATCAGTGGGGCACACATATATTTGCTATGGTGAACTGGAATTCAATTGGCCATCTGTATAGCTGACTGAGCATAACTGTGCAGTTTTCCCTGTGTGGTGCAATCTCATTGGCCACCTGTGTGTGGGCCACGCTCAACCACCTCTATAAAGGTTAGTCCCTGAGGCAGGAGTGGGGGGAGTAGTTGTCGTTGGGGTAGTCGTGGCGTGCAGCGCTGCTGGGAGAGGCGCCACTGGGAGCATAGTTGTCAGTAGCAGCCACGCTGGGAGCAACGTGGTCCTGTCGTAGTCATCGGGCGTAGTCTTCGTCCTCGGAGCAGAGTTGTTGGGGAGTAGTCATGGGGAGCAGTAATCATTGGGGTTGTCGTTGTCAGAGCGGTGTCATGGGAGCGGCGATGTCATGGGAGCAGCGTCATCAGAGTCATCGTCCTTGTCATCCTCGTCATCGTCACCTCTTTGTAAGAGATGGCCCCAACCGGTTGGTTTGATTCTCGATGCGTGAGATAAAGCTTTGCTCGAGTTTTGTTTTGTGTCGGTCTTGTTCCTTTGATCACGGACTCTAACAGTTTGATTTTTAAAAAAAAATGTTTTTTTAGATTTATTTATTTATTTATTTATTTCAGAGAAAAAGTGTGCTAGGGGCAGAGAGAGGGGGAGAGAGAATATCAAGCAGAATCCCCACTGAGCACAGAATCTGACAAGGGTCTCAGTCTCATGATCCTAATATCATGACCTGAGGCAAAAACCAAGAGTTGGACATTTAACCACTGAACCAGCCAGGCACCCCATTATTAATGTTTTAAACTTTTGGACATAGTCTCTTTCTCTTAACTGGAGTATTTAACCATTTATTCAGATAGCTTATTTACTTGAATTCTCTTATCATAATATTTCATTCATATTTTTATATGTCTGATTTTTCCTATGTTTATCTTCATCTATCACCTGTTTTTGAGAGTAGTGATATTGTCATATTATTTTTTCTCCCTCAGTTGTTCATCTCTACTAACTTAAAGTTGTAAGCAAAAGGTACTTAGTCTAATTATTGTTTTTAAAATAATTGTCTCTACCCCTACCAACTCCTTCCACTACTACTTTTTAAAATTATTTTCATTTTTCTGCTATTTGCATTGTCTCCACAGTATAAATCTTCTAAAAATTGTCTGCGAGATCCACTGGGCTTCATACCCTGAAGATTAGTATTTGGTACATAAATCAAATTGTCTATTTCTACTACCATACTTTTGTTTATTATTACAACTTTAAAAAGTCTTAAAGTGAGATCATGTGTATTCCAGCATTGTTCTTATTAAAAGTTATTTAGATTGTTCTAGATACATTATATTTCTAAACAAATTTTAGATTGAGCTTATACATTTCCAAAGAATCCTGCTGAAATTTTTATTGAAGTGGAGTTACAACTAGAGATCAAGGTGTGTGGGGGTGACTCAGTTGTTTAAGCATCTAGTTGATTAAACATCTGCGTTTGGCTCAGGTCATAATCATGATCTTGATGGAACCCTGCACTGGGCTCTCTGTTCAGCCAGAACCCTCCTCACTTGTTTTTTTTTCTCTCTCTCTCAAATAAATTAAATATTTTTTTTAAAAGTGTAGGTCAGTTTGGGAAGAATGTGACATCTTAAAAATGCGAGTCTTCTAATTCTTAAGCATCATGGGTCCTTCCATTTATGTATTCTTTAATTTCTCTCAGTAATTTTTTGCATCTGTCAGTTGTACAGTTCTTTCACTTTTTTGCATCTGTCAGTTTTATCTTTTAATATTTCATATTTGTTCATTTTATTATAATTTGTATTTTTTAACTTTTATTTTTTCTTTCCAGTTGTTAGGAATCATTGTTAGGATATAGAAGGACAATTGCTTTTTTGTAGTTGATCTTCTGGACTGCAATGCTGATAAATTCACTTACTAGATCTAGTAGCTAATTTGGAGATTACATAGAATTTCCTTCATAAATGGTCATGTTTTATTTATTTTTATATCTCATTTATTTCTAAAATCTTTTGTCTTTCCAATTTATATCTATCTATCGTCTTTCTAATTTATTGCATTGGCTAGAAACTCCTGTATGTTCATAAACAGAAGTGTTGAAAACAGTCATCCTTGCCGTATTTCTTATCTTTAGAGAAAGTATTCAGACTTTCACTTTGAATTCCTGGGATAAGCCCAAATTGACAAATATTTAGGAACATTTTCTTATATTGTTGGATTTAATTTTCTAAAAATTTTAACTTTTCCCTCAACGTTTATGAGGGATAGTATTCTATAGTATACTTTACTTGTAATGTCTCTGCCTGATGTTAATACCAGGATAATTCTGGTCTCATAAGATTAGTTGTGTATTCCCTTCTCCTCAATTTTCTGAAGGAGATTTTATAAAATTGGTATTTTTTTTCTTAAACTTTTTGTATAATTTGCCAGTAAAGCCATTTGAGTATAGAGTTTTCTTTGTGAAAATATTTTAACTAAAATTTTATTTTCTAGAGATAGAGTTACTCTAGTTTGCTACACACACTTGTTTCTGTCTTGCCTGCTAAGAGAATCTTGGTTTTGATTGGTTATGAAAACACACCCAGCTAAACCTGTTTGAGCTCCCAGCCTCCTTTTCGGTAAGAGTGACCCATGTGACACATTCCTCACCAATGATATATAAGCTGAAGTCTGCTAGACATTTTAGAGGACGGTTTTCCTTTCATTATGTAGGTTCTACTCCTCCACTTATTCCATTTACCTTCTCCAAGGACAAAAATTAAGTTATATGCATGATGGAACAAAAAGAAGAAATGTTAAGCCTTTGATGATATACATCATCAACTATGATATCTCTGGACTGGCTAAACTTTGTATTTATTTTGGGGGGAGTATTGTAACAAAAAAAAGCATTTTTTTTAACATCTTAATCTTATTTTATTTTTTTCAGAGTTCCAAAATTCATTGTTTATGCACCACACACACTGCTCCATGCAGTGTGTGTCCTCCTCAATACTGACCACCAGGCTCATCCATCTCTCCACCCTTCCCTTCCAAAACCCTCAGTTTGTTTCTCAGAGTCCACAGGCTCTCATTCTTCATATCCCCCTCTGATGTCCCCCAATTCACTTTTTCTATCCTTCTCCTAATGTCCTCCATGTTATGCCTTATTCCACAAGTAAGTGAAATTATATGATAATTGAATTTCTCTGCTTGACTTATTTCACTCAGGATAACCTCCTCCAGTCCCATCCATGTTGATACAAAAGTTGGGTATTCATCCTTTCTGATGGGGGCATAATATTCCATTGTATATATGGACCATATCTTCTTTATCTATTTTTCTGTTGAAGGGCGCCTCAGCTCTTTCCACAGCTTGGTGGAATCATGGCTATTGCTGCTATGAACATTGGGATACAGAGCCCCTCTTTTCACTACATCTGTGTCTTTGAGGTAAATACCCAGTAGTGCAATTGCAAGTTTTATAGGGTATCTATTTTTAATTTCTTAAGGAATCTCCACACTGTTTTCCAAATGGCTGCACCAACTTGCATTCCCAAAAACAGTGTCAGACGATTCCCCTTTCTTCACATCCTCTCCAACACTTGTCATTTCCTGTCCTGTTGATTTTTGCCATTCTAACTGATGTAAGTTGGTATCTCAATATAGTTTTGATTTGAATTTCCCTGATGGCTAGTGATGATGAACATTTTTTCATGTGTCTGTCATCCATTTGTGTGTCTTCTTTGGAGAAGTGTCTTTTCATGTCTTCTGCCCATTTTTTGACATGATTTCTGTTTTTTGGGTGTTGAGTTTGAGGAATTCTTTATAGATCCAGTGGAAAAAAGACAGTCTCTTTAACAAACTGAGGGTTGCTGGGGGGAGGGGGGTTGGAAGAAGGGGAGTGGGGTTATGGACATTGGGGAGGGTATGTGCTTTGGTGAGTGCTGTGAAGTGTGTAAACCTGGCGATTCACAGACCTGTACCCCTGGGGACAAAAATATATGTTTATAAAAAATAAAAAATTAAAAAAAATATGGTGTTGGGAAAATTGGACAGCTATGTGTAGAAGAATGAAACTCAACCATTCTCTCACACCATACTCAATGATAAACTCGAAATGGATGAAAGTCACCAATGTGAGGCAAGTATCTATCAAAATCCTACAGGAGAACATATGACATCAGCCATAGCAACTTCTTTCAAGACACATCTCCAAAGGCAAAGGAAACAAAGGCAAAAATTAATTTTTGTGGCTTCATCAAAATTAACATCTTCTTCACAGCAAAGGAAACAGTCAACAAAACAAAGAGGCAACCCACGGAATAGGAGAAGATACTCGCAAATGACAGTACAGACAAAGGACTGATATCTGAGATCTAAACTTTATATTTCTTATATGAGTTAAATAAACTTGTACTTTTTAAAAAATTTTTATTTGTCACAGAAAGAACAGACATGCAGGCAGAATGGCAAGCAGAAGCAGAGGGAGAAGCAGGCTCCCTGCTCAGCAGGGGACTTGATCCCTGGACACTGGGATCACGACTGGAGCCGAAGGCAGCCGTGTAACTGACTGAGCCACTCAGGTGTCCCTAAGCTTGTACTTTGAAGACATTGTTAAAAATCCAGCTTTTTTTTTAATCTGAATTTTTACTTAATACATTGGCTACACATAAATACTTATATCTAATACTTTAACTGGATTATTTCTGTGAGCTATTACTCTGCATTTTAAGTATTATTTTTTCTTTGTTTTTATTGTCAACTGAATTTATAAAAAATATTTAATATATTTATTTTGCAGAAAGAGAGTGCAGAAACAAGGGGAGGAGCAAAAGGAGAGAGAGAATCAGGTTCTTCACAGAGCAGGGAGTCTGACATGGGGCTCGATCCCAAGACACTGGGACCATGACCTGAATCAAAGGCAGATGCTTAATGGCCTGAGCCACCCAGGGCCCCCTACTTGTTGCATATTTAATAGAGCTTTATCTCAAACTAGTAGTTTGATATTTTCTGTAATATCATTTTATAATTTAAATATTTTATCTTTTTTTTTGCACTTGGTCTGGCTATTTGTTTTTCTATTTTAAAAAATTAAAAACAAATAAATAAATATTCAAAATACATACCATTCTCTGAGATATTAAACAAGTGCTCAGGATCATAAAAATCTCAGAGTCAAAATATATTGTTTAAAGCTATCACCATTTATAAAAGAATAATACTGGTTTTCATGGACTTAAGAATTTCTTGATTATACTCATTGCATTAAATTATGACCAGCTGAATTTGAGGAAACTTATTGGATTTGTATTTATAAGTATAGATATTCACAGGTAGGGATTGTAACCCAGTTTTGCACAAATTTTTAAACAATGGAGTTTACCAGAACACATGCTATATTATAATATATAAAAAGAAAGGGAAATTATGTAGCCTTTAAAATGATGTTTTAAATCTATGTTCACTTACATAGAAAAATGTCTACAAAAAAATCATTAGGGAGATCCTGGTTAAGCATCGGCCTTCAGCTTAGGTCATGATCTCAGGATCCTAGGATCCAGCCCTGCTTTGGCTCCTGCTCGGGAAGTAATCTGCTTGTCTCTCTGCACCTCCCCCACTTGTGCATTCCCTCTTGTTCTCTTTCTTTTTCTGACAAATAAATAAGATCTTTAAAAAAATCGTTAAATGGAAAATCAGGTCACAACTAGTATGTTTCATATAATTTAATTCTTAATAAAAATATGATATAAATGTATGAAAATTAAAGTTACACAAAATTATATCATATTATATATTTTGTTGTATTACTTAGAATAGGTTATAAAAGAGAACACCAAAAATACCTAGAAAGAAGTGTAACTGTGAAGTGTTATATCTTTTGGTTCTTTTTCTTTTTCTTTTCTTAAATAGTTGCTATGCCCAGCATAGAGCCCAATACAAGGCTCGAATTCACAGCCCTAAAATCACAACCTGAGCTGGAATGAAGAGTTGGACTTAATAAATTGAGCCAATGAGGTACCTCTGTGTATTCTTAAATTCTTTAGATTTTCAGTACTATCTCCATATATGTTTTTAAATATATTACTTATTAATCACCCAAAGAATGGGGTTAAAACATTCAAATGCACTTTACTCTTTGTTTATCATCAAAAAGATCAAGCCTAAAGTGCATCCATATACTATGTTGCTGATTTTTTTTTTTAAGATTTTATATTTATTTGACAAGGAGAGAGAGATCACAAGTGAACAGAGAGGCAGGCAGAAAGTCGGGGGGCAGCCTCCCTGCTGAGCAGAGACCCTGATGCAGGACTTGATCCCAGGATCCTGAGATCATGACCTGAGCCGAAGGCAGAGGCTTAACCCACTGATCACCCCAGGCATCCCTGTGTTGCTGATTTAAAATAAAGTTAAGGAGTACTGGAGTTGAACATGTAAGTATCTAATACATATGGGTTTTAGAGGGCTCAGTGACTGCTGGAAGGATATTAGGCAATTTGTTTGGTGTTATTGGCTTACAGAAGGCACAGAGGAAAGTTGACATAGAAGGAAGTAGAGAGAGGATGAAGTAGCAGAAGAAATAAGACCAGACTTGCCCAAGTATAGTAGAGATAACTGATAGCTAGAGAAGCGATGAGAAACACGACTTGCTATTGATCAAACTTGAAATTCTCATTGGAATTAGATATTTTCATTCTGATTCATTCAGAGACTTTCTAAACAACTGCCATTATTGGCAATCCAGTCAGTAAACTAGCCTTTTCTGTCTTGTCTCTCATTACCTGCCCCCAAAACCTTGCCATGTTATTTTGTCATTTTATTTACCCCCTACCTTGTTTCTTCCAACCATACTACCTTTCTGAAACCTCTTAGGCCCATTTTCCAACTTCCAAAGTTATATTTCTACTATGAAGACTTTCTTGTCACCCTAACAGTGAATCATTTATTCCCTTCTCCACACCCAGCCACTTTGCAGGTTTTTTTTTTTTTAATAGAAATTATATACCAAGTCATGTTATAGTCTAAGGAAAGTATGACATTAGTTGAAAGGCTATAATTGGCAGGCACTACCCATTTTAAATTATCTCATTTAAATCAGTGGTAGTTCTGCACATATGGGCTATTGCATTATGTCAATATTGCAGGTGATAAAATGAGGCTAAGAGAGTTAAATAAACCTTCTCAGAATCACCGAGATGATTAATGGTAAGCAAACATTTAATGTCAGATGCATTTGCCACCAAAGCCTAAGATTTTTATAATTTACTCTCCTTACCTACATATCCACTTATCCTGATTGATCATAGGTCTTTCCAGGATAGAATTTTGGTCTTATTCATCTTAGTATTCTCAGCACTTGACTTAAGATCTTAAACATTTTGGTTGACCCATTTTTATTCTTTTTTAGTGAATAAATGATTCAATTCCCACAATAACTATATTTTTTTTCTTGCTTCTCTGGATACTTTAAGAGCAAATAATAAGTCATTTGGTTCTATAACTAAACACAAATAATAAATAAATATCATATCACCTATAGTTAAATTTTGAAACAAAAATCAGTTTTATTGGCATCATGTCAATGAATGTAGGTCAACATGGAGCAATTAATTTACAATTAATTTACATGGATAAATTATGTGAATAGAGAAATAAATCAAAATTTTAAATAAAGATACACTATTTATTTGGAAATTAGACATTCCTTGTTTTAAAATAGTAAAGTTTATTAAGACCAAAGATTACTTATCACTTGTTATGTTTCTTAAAAAATTACCAAATTCATACGCATAAGCTAAAGTGTATTTTTAAATAGGTCATAAAAAATAGATCTAGGATAACTTCATCTTGCATATCAATCTGCTTTGAGACATATCTTGAAGACAGTTGGAGTTTTTTCCTTTCCTCTTTCTTAATTCCTATCTTCTATACGTTGCCTTAAAAATATATATAAATGTCCTTTCCTAGAAGATAGCTTCAGAATCATTATGGTGTGCATACAGTGGATTGAAATATCTTGACTAATGGGAAGCAAGATGAAGCATTCCTTACTGGATTATCCAGATGATAAAATATTCAGTACCCTAACAATAAACATAGAAAAATAATGCCAAATTAATAATTCTTATAAAACCTTTAAACTTCATTATTCTTCTCTTTCAATTCAAACTCTCATACTATGCATAGAGGCAGAGGACAGAAAAAAAAGTAAAGTGTGATGATACAGTTTCTTGAAATGACTTACCTTCCTTCTCTCCAGTCTATTGACAAATATAAGAACTCATGTTTATATGAAAGAGAAATGGAAGAGAAAACAGACACATTAAAATGTTAAATGTAGGGCGCCTGGGTGGCTCAGTGGGTTAAGCCGCTGCCTTCGGCTCAGGTCATGATCTCAGGGTCCTGGGATCGAGTTCCGCATCGGGCTCTCTGCTCAGCAGGGAGCCTGCTTTCTCCTCTCTCTCTCTGCCTGCCTCTCTGCCTACTTGTGATCTCTCTCTGTCAAATAAAAAAAATTAAAAAAATAAATCTTTAAAAAAAAAATCTTAAAAAAAAAAGTTAAATGTAGGACACAGTGATTCTAGTGTAGAACTCAGCAATATTGGAAGAGAGGTTTATTTCCTGCATTTAATAAATGGAAAAACTGAAACATTAAAAATTATATGTAATTTATTTTAAGAAATTTTGACTGAGATAATAAAGATTGAAAAACAATTAATGAATAATTCTAATCTTCATCAAATCATTTACATTTTAGAATGTACAAATTCATAAATTTGTATGTTGATGGAACTATATGAAATAGTAACCTTTTAAAAAATGGTGACAGCAAAGGAGAATGAATATTTAAGTTCACCATAAATAAAAAAAATAAAAAATTTCCAATTATTTTTCCGAACACTGAGTTATTGTCCTAAAAATGTTTTTCTATTGAGAAACACAGATGATTTATAATAATGTATGCCAATTGATTACCAGAAAATATAATCATTTTGGGGCTACATCATTTTGTTATGTTTTCTAAAGGCACAATATGTTATTAAATATTTAGAATGAAATGGGAAATTTATTCTAACACAAGCAACAGTTATAATTTTGTCAGGCTGACAGCACATAACTGGTTAAAAGTATCCATAGATTAAATAAATATTGGATTTTGAGAAAAAATTATCAAATTAGGCTTATTTTATGAGGGTTTTTTTTTGGTATTGGTTTTTATTCATATGAATACCAGAGTTATCAAGTATTTGTTAAACTTCTGAGGATTCACCACTTCCCAGCTATAAGAAATGTGACAGCTTATTTATAGCAAACAAATTTATTGACCAAATCACTCTTGAAGAGGGGCCTTTTTAAACAAATCGAGGAATATATATAATCAACATCCTCTTACCTCCTTTTGGTTCACCTCTTCTTTTGAGTGTAGATTGCAATCATCTAGGGATGGCCCTTGCCAGTGACCAGATAGGACTGAAGTACAAGCATCTGGCCTTTAAGGCAAATGTGACATATCTTTGGTGCAAAGTTATCCTTTAGATTTAGCAGAGAATATATCAGATCTATTCATGACCCAACAGCTAGCTCCTCCCGCCAAACTTGCTTTCTCCCTTTTCTTTTTTTTGGGTATAATCCCTTATAAATCTTGTGTGCTTGGGCACCTGGGTGGCTCAGTGGGTTAAAGCCTCTGCCTTCAGCTTGGGTCCTGGGATTGAGCCCCGCATCAGGCTCTCTGTTCAGCAGGGAGCCTGCTTCCCTTCCTCTCTCTCTGCCTGCCTCTTTGCCTACTTGTGATCTCTGTCAGTCAAACAAATAAATAAAATCTTAAAAAAAAAAATCTTGTGTACTATTCACTCTATTTCAGCATCTCCTTTCTAAAGGACAAACCTGACACAGAAGGTCAAGAAGTTCAAGTAGTAAGATAGAATTCCAGGCTTTGGTGACTCATCTTCCTGACAATGAGGACAATATGTGAGGAGTTATGTGAGGTAGAAAAGTGGCAGTTCAGCTGCTAAAGCTTTCACAGGTGGTGATTTGAGGAAATTTCCCAAGAAAAGAGAAGGCCTTGGTCCGTGCAATGATACAAGCTTTGGGAAAATATGAGGATGCAAGAATGAGAGGAGTAGGATATAGGGAAATTACATAAAAGGAGAATAGAATAGGCTGGTTGTTGTTAAGTTGTATTGATGCACTACACAAGGACAAAGAAAAGCTTAACAAGTGACTGTAAAGTAATTAAGAAGGCCAGAGGCTTCCTGGGGTAGTCTACAAAAAGAAGAAAAAGAACCTGAACACCAAACTTGGGATTCAGTAACTGGAGTGGGTAAATTTCTAAGACTATGTAATGATCCTCTAAAGCACGTCTGTAATGACAGTCTGGGTCTGAGCAGTGATCAAATGCTTGACTAACTGATCAAGCATCTGGCAAAGAAATAAGTTGCAAGATTAGAGACAAGGAGGTTGGTATAGAGTCACATGGATAAACATGTGGGAATGGGCACAAAATGTAAATATTTTAGTATTGTACTTTAATGTCCTCATGACAGTATACACCACAGAGAAAACACCAAGAAGCCAAATAGATAAAGTGAAATGAGCCAGTCCTTTCATCAACCACTACAGAAATGACACAATACACGGAGTGTCTACAAAAGGGTCAGTAATTCATTTTAATAGGAATAGATTCCTATTCCTAGTATATATTTGCCTTTCCAATTTGGCAGAGCTTCAACCAGAATTATCATTAGAGTACTTACAGCATTTTATACCCCATAACATTCAATCAGGGGACCTCTTCACAGGAAAGGAAGTGTAGAAGTAGAATCAACTGGTCTTATGACATGCTGCAGCACCCTGAGGTAGCTGGCCTTATTGAAAACTGGAATGACCTTCTAATTATGCAATTGAAATGATAGCTCAGAGAAAGCACTCAGGATTTATGAAGCGCTTTGTTTTAGGTCACAAGGCATTTACGAAATCAGATTGTCATCTGGTGTTGTATCCCCAAGAAGAAGCATATATGGGACAAAGAACAATGAATAGAAACGTGCCCTACTTATCACTTTCATGACTCACTGGAGAATTTTTCTGTCCTATCACCACAAGTCTGGACTCTGTATGGATGGAATTTCTGGATCTGAAACGGAGCACACACTTGTCAGGCAACACAGAAAAGTTCTCATTGAAACTACATGCTCCAGTTGCTACCAGTTCACTATGAATTTCTTATACCCAGAGACCAGCAGATAAGAAGAGGTATCATTATATTGGCAGAGTTAATTGACCATGGTCAACAGTAAAAAAGAGGGTTGATTTTCACATTGAGGGCAGAAAGGAATATGTTTTGAATCCAGATGATCCCTTTGGTAGATCCTGACATTCCTATGCTTTATAGTAAATAGTAGTAATAGTAAATGTCAATGACAACTTCAGACTGAGAAGACCTGATTCAGATACTTTAGAAATGAAGATTTGGATCATATTGCCAAATAAGCCACCAACTAAACTATTATCTGAGGATGAGGAAGTTAGCATATGTTGTAGAAGAAAAAGAACATGAGTACAAGTGGTGGCCCTGAGATCAACTGCAGGGAGTTCATACATCATTATGCTCCCACTTCTGAGTTTCCCTTCAGGAAGAAAGGCCCACAGAAACCACAGAAGAGCTGATTCTTGAATTTGTGCAGAGAAGATATGCCTTGTATAAAAATTGACTGAGATGGCCATGAGAATATGTATCATGACCTCGGACTTTGGGGGTGATAACTAATAAAATGTTCTAGCTTCTACACTCTGAAATTCATCTCCATGTTTACACCAAGTATGCACTTGTCTCAGATTGCTGCCAGCCAATGACTGAATGTGGCACAGCGTAAAGTGCATTCCTGAAAGAGATATGAGTGTTTTTTTTTTTAAGATTTTATTTATTTATTGGATAGTAGAGATCACAAGTAGGCAGAGAGGCAGGCAGGGAGAGAGAAGGAAGCAGGCTCTCCGTGGAGCAGAGAGCCGGATGCAGGGCTTGATCCCAGGACTCTGGGATCATGACCTGAGCTGAAGGCAGAGGATTTAACCCACTGAGCCACCCAGGCACCCCAAGATATGAGTGTTCTTAATGGCTGATTTGGCTTGAAGATCTCACAGAGTCTTGTCAACCTTTTCTGAGAATGCATGACAGTAAAGGGCATTTCTCTTCAACCTTATTTTCTTCTTTCTTTCACTCAGGGTCAGATTTACATCTGTTCTGTCAGTTCCTTCCCTTCTAAAATTATATTCCTATTTTCTCTCATAGGGGCACTTTCCATTTAAAAAAAAAATACTTGCATGTTTAATTTGGTCCTGGAGTTGTTTCTTGGAGTAACTACCCATTCTATAAGACCAGAATATCTACTAGAGGTTTATGTTCCATAAGAAAGCCCATAGGATATGGTGGTAAATCAGATCAGTGGATCAGAAATTTGCTGGTGTGGAACATATAAACATTCAGTGGTGGCTTTCTTCTGTAGGCTAGGGTTAATACAATGAGAAGTGGTTATGGAAAGTGGTTTATTGGTTATAACTGGGGTAATGGAACCATTAGGCAATAAAGGCCAGATGCCAAAAGGCAGAGAAATTGGAATCATGATAACCAAATGGATTTTATCTTTAAAGTGTCTTGGTGAAGATTAACAGAACACAAAATTATTAGATGCCAATTGTGGTATGGTATAGGTAGATAGATGATAGGTAATAGATTAATTAGATAGATGATAGATGGATAATAGATAGTTGATAGATAAATAATATAAATAAATATAGATAATAAAATATAATAAAAATTCAGGATCTTTTGTCCAGTTTTCATACAGGAATCAATTTTTAGACACTGAATTCATTATTGACTGAAAAACTAAATAGATTCCAGGTGTACATCAGTTCTTGCTACATTATGGAAAATATGCAGTTTTATTCATCAGACAAAACTTAATACGGAATTTGTGGGACCCAAAGCTAAATAAATATGAAGAAACCAGTGTTCTAAAAGTATTAAGATTTCAAGACAGTAACAGCAGAGCTTTAAACCAAATACAGGACCCTCTGATCATGGGCTCTGTGTGACTACACAGGTCACATGCTCATACAATTGGCCCTGCTCACAGTTCTTAACTTGCACAACTCTGCATTGAGGAATGGTGATTATAAGACAATTTGAAGACTATTGGATGAAGGGTCTGACTTCTTGTTGATACTCAAATCCTGACATGTCACACAGTGCAATTGTTTAGGTGGGAAAATTTGAGGTTAGATAGTAAATAGAGTTCTGGCCCCAAAGTCAGCATGCAGTCAGTCCACTGGGTTCTTGGATTTACCCAGTGATCATTTTACTGAAAGTCACACCTATAGCTTAGTATTTTCATTTATTCATTACTATCAGTAGTTAGATGGCAAAAATTTGGTGATTAGAGGAGTCAGTGAAAACTATGAATGTGCTTTTATTTCATTATATCATAAACTATGAATACATTTAAACATAGAAAAAAATCCAGATGCCTGCAGGACACTCACAATTACTTTGGGGGGAGAAGTATGTAAAAAAAAGAGAACATAAAATTTAGCTTAATACACCTATTTATCAGTCAGATCTTTCATCAAAAAATTAGAATAATTTTAAAATAGCTGTTCCCATTTTTAACTAGAAACTTGTGTTATAATATATCATTTTTTCCTTTTTTCTATTTTTAAAGATTCTGTTTATTTATTTAAGAGACAACAAAAGTGAGAAATCACAAAGGGAGGGAAAGAAGCAGACCTGCAGAGATATCAGGCCCCTTGGATCGTGACTCAAGCTGAAGGCAGATGTTTAATTGACTAAGCCACCCAAGCACCCCATCATTTTTCTTTTTTCACTCATTTTATTCTTTTACATATAGATAAAAACATTGGGGTGCCTGGGTGGCTCAGTGGGTTAAAACCTCTGCCTTCGGCTCAGGTCATGATCTCAGGGTCCTGGGATTGAACCCCACATTGGGCTCTCTGCTCAGTTCAGAGACTGCTTCCCCTTATCTCTCTGCCTGCCTCTCTGCCTACTTGTGATCTCTGTCAAATAAATAAAATATTTAAAAAAAGATAAAAATAAATTTTTCCATTTTAGTAATAATTTAAAATGTCCTTTTCTAACTGCACAATTTTTTTTTGCCCACATTAATCTAGTTCAGTTTTTAAATATGTGAAACCATACATTCTTTACTCCATATAATCTCTGTGATTTAACTTGATACATTTGCATGTCCTAAATATGTGCTAAAAACTATTCAACTTTTTTAAAGAAATAAACATAAAATTCCCCAAATGTTCAGTTAAATTCATAAATTTAAGTATTTTACTACATGCTAACATAATTATTGTTAATATTGATTTTCAATATTTGCTGATTTTATTTGAAATAATATTTTAGATAATTATTTAATCACTTCTTTTAGCTGACTATTTGGCCAATTTTGATCTTCCCTTGTTTTCCTTATTTCTTTTCTCTTAGAAAAACAAATAATTCTAGACAATTCTAGTATTTGTTTCCTAAACTTGTCCTTACACCCTCAAACAATTCTTGACACACTAATTCTTAGACTGGGGATATACTAAAATTACAAAATACTAGGGTACCTAGTGGCTTAATCTGCTAAACATCCGACTTTTGATCTCTTCTTAGGTCTTGATCTCAGGGTCATGAGTTCAAGCCATGCAAAAAAAAAAAAAGTACAAAATGCAAATCTAAAATTCACAATGTCAGTTCTTGAATCTTGATATAATCAGCACTCTCAAAACATATATAAAATTAGTGCTTTTATATACACAATGGAATACTATGCAGCCATCAAAAGAAATGAAATCTTGCCATTTGCGACAACATGGATGGAACTAGAGCGTATCATGCTTAGCGAAATAAGTCAAGCAGAGAAAGACAACTATCATATGATCTCCCTGATATGAGGAAGTGGTGATGCAACATGGGGGCTTAAGTGGGTAGGAGAAGAATAAATGAAACAAGATGGGATTGGGAAGGAGACAAACCATAAGTGACTCTTAATCTCACAAAACAAACTGAGGGTTGCTGGGGGGAGGGGGTTTGGGAGAAGGGGGTGGGATTATGGACATTGGGGAGGGTATGTGCTTTGGTGAGTGCTGTGAAGTGTGTAAACCTGGTGATTCACAGACCTGTAACCCTGGGGATAAAAATATATGTTTATAAAAAATAAAAAATTAATTAAAAAAAAAATTAGTGCTTTTTAATATACTGCTATATGTGTTCATAAGGAATAATTTGAAGTGTCATTCTTAGCTCAGAAAGTTTGTTATTAAGTTTCAAATAAAAAGCATGAAGGGGGTGGGATTATGGACATTGGGGAGGCTATGTGCTTTGTTGAGTGCTGTGAAGTGTGTAAACCTGGTGATTCACAGACCTGTACCCCTGTTTATAAAAAATAAAAAATTAAAAATTAAAATAAAAATAAAAAATAAAAATAAAAAATTAAAAATTAAAAATTAAAAAAAGAAAATAATTAGACACACAGCAAATGAAAAAATATTAATAAAGATGAATCTATAGAAATAAAAAAAAGCATGGTAAGTATATCTTGCAACAAAAAATAAATATTCTGAAATGATAATACTATTTGAAAACAATAAGAAACATAAAAGGTGTCTCTTTATTATTTTAGTTTTTTTTTCAGATTTCAACAGTAAAGGAATAATAGTTCATGCCTTTTCTTTTAGACTTATTGAACCAAATTTATTGCTTTGATCAGGTATAAACAATAAGATAAATGTGAAAAACAGGATAGATTCTTTGGTGATGTACACACCTCACTTCAGATTTGTATTAAATACGAACATGTCAACAGAGTTTAAGGGATGAGAACCATTTCACAAAGTAAAAAAATAAAAACTTAATTTTAAAAACATTTAACTTTGCATATTTTAATATCAATAGTCCTTTGTTGTTCTCCTTAGAAACCATTTTCATACAATTGAATTTCCTCTGGATTGGGGTGGTTTGTTCTCTCTTACTGTAACTGGGTTTTCTTGACAGAGTAGGTAGGAAACTATAACCAAATACACCAAACCGTATATAACCTCCTGCCTACATCATCCTAGTCCCAATCGAAGCAAAATAAAAACCAAGCCAATCTTCTTTCTCAAGACTTTTCAGACTTGATTAGGTTATTTAATGATAGGTTATTTAATTTTGTATTTGAGAAAAATTCATTTTCTTGATCATCATTGAATTTTCAACACAATGGTAAGAAAAAAAAGAAGAAAGGCTTTATTTTCTGAGCCTATATTTTGAAATGTATTTTACATTTTCTTTAGTCTTTTAATGTTTTTTTTTCTTTTATCTACATCAAAAGAAACCATTGTTTTTGCTCACAAAAGACATATAATTTTATTAATTTTTTTAAAGATTTCGTTTATTTATTTGAGAAAAATAGAGAATAAGAGAGAGAGAGAGCATGAGAGTTGAGAGCTCAGAGGGAGAAGCAGACTCTCCACCAGGCAGGGAGCCCAATGCGGGACTTAATCCCAGGATCCTGGGATCATGACCTGAGCCAAAGGCAGTTGTTTAACCAATTGAGCCACCCAGGTGCCCCTTTATTAATCTTTTATAGGCAGGTTAGATATCAAAAATATTTTTATTGTTATCTATGATATTCATTTATCTGATTTGTAGCTTAATTGCTTTTCTCGTTGCATTTGAGCAAAAAAAATTCTGAAAGAGAAAAGTTCTACTTTATTATTTTTGTGTTGGGGCACCTGGGTGGCTCAGTGGGTTAAAGCCTCTGCCTTCGGCTCAGGTCATGATCCCAGGGTCCTGGGATTGAGCCCCACATGGGGCTCTCTGCTCAGCAGGGAGCCTGCTTCCTCCCCTCTCTCTGCCTGTCTCTCTGCCTCCTTGTGATCTCTGTCTGTCAAATAAATAAATAAAATCTTTAAAAAAAAAAAAAAGTCAATCTTATTATTTTTTACTTGTAATTTTTGTATTATTTTTTAATAATTGTTTTTTAGAATCCAAAATATTGTCTTTATTTTCATAGGAGAAAATTCCTTTTTTATTCATGAATGCATTTCAATTTACTAATTTGGTTTAATTTCTCAACAAAAATAAACACAAAGATGTAAACTCAATTAGTCAATGTAGAGTACATCATTAATTTCTGATGTAGTGTTCAGTGATTCATCAGTTGCAAATAATACCCAGTGTTCATCACATCACTTGTCCTCCTTAATGCCCATCACCAGTTACCACATGCTCCACCCATCTCCCCTTTTGCAACCCTTAGTTTGTTTCCCAGAGTACAGTCTCTCATTGTTTGCCTCCCTTTCTGATTTCTTCCCATTCAGTTTTCTTCCCCTTTCCCTATGATCTTCTGTGCTTTTTCTTATATTCCACATATGCTTGAAACCATACCATTGTCTTTCTATGATTGACTTATTCTGCTTACCATAATGCCCTCTATTCTATTCATTTTGATGTAAATGGTAGGTATTCATCCTTTCTGATGCCTGAGTAATATTCCATTGTATCTATGAACCATATCTTCTCTATCCATTCATCTGTTGAAGAACATTTTGGCTCCTTCCACAGTTTGGCTACTGTGGGCATTTTTGTTACGAACTTTGGAGTGCAGGCACTCTTTCATTTCACTAAATCTGTATCTTCTGCTGGATCATAGGGTAGCTGTATTTTTAACCTCTTGAAGAAACTCCATACTGTTTTCCAGAGTGGCAGCACCAGCTTGCATTACCATCAACAGTGTAATGCAGATCCTCATGAACATTTGTTTTTTCTGTTTTGTTAATTCTAGTCATTCTAAATGGTTTGAGGTGGTATTTCATTATGGTTTTGATTTATATTTTCCTGAAGCCAAGTGATGTGGGACATTTTTTCATGTTTGTTGGCCATTTGTATGTCTTCTTTGGAGAAATATCTTTTCATGTCTTCTTCCCACTTTTTTTTTTGTTTGTTTGTTTGTTTTTGTTTTGTTTTGTTTTTTTAAATTTGACAAAGAGAGAGAGAGATCACAAATAGGCAGAGAGTCTGGCAGAGAGAGAGGGGGAGGAAGGCTCCCTGTTAGCAGAGCCCAATGTGGGTCTTGATCCCGGGACCCTGAGATCATGACCTGAGCCAAAGGCAGAGACTTAACCCCCTGAGCCACCCAGATGTCCCTCTTCTTCCCATTTCTTGATTTGATTATTTGATTTTTGTGTGTTGAGTTTGATAATTTCTTTATAGATCTTGGATGCCAGCCCTTAATCTGATATGTCATTTGCCAATATCTTCTCACATTCTATCGGTTGGCTTTTAATCATTTTTGCCCAGAAAAGAATGGGTAAGCAAGTGCACAGAATCAAAAATAACAACAACCCAAACAAAATGCACACTAGAAAAGTATGAAGTAGTCAGAAACCAAAACAGAAAAGCAAACAAAGCAAAACAGAACAGAAAAAAAAAAGAAAGAAAGAAAGAAAAAGAAAGAAAGAAAGAAAGAAAGAAAGAAAGAAAGAAAGAAAGAAAGAAAGAAAGAGAGAGAAAAAAAAAAGAAAAAAAAGTAGGGGGAAGAGAGAATAAAATTTCACTGGGTGGACAAAAGCAGGATGATCCACTTGTAATTTTTGGTCTCTGTTAGAAGACACCAAATTCAAAATTGCAAAGAACCCAAAACTTATATATATATGAATAAAACTGGATAGAGTGAAAACAGGCCAAAAATGGAGCATATATCTATAAAATATAGAGTTTAAAAAGTGAAGTTAAAAAGCTACTTTAAAACAGAACTGGTAAAATAAGAAACTAGTTGAAATGGGAAAAAAGAATTAAAAAAAATAAAGAAATGGAAATTGTAGACTGAAAGACAAAGGAATCATGAGAAAAAACCTTGAGCTCTATATGTTACTTTCCCCTGCACCAGCGTTTTACAGTCTTGAGGGATCCATAAATTAGTTTGGACCTGTCCTTTCAGTTTGTTTTCTGAGAGAGGACCTTACTGTGCTGCTTCTCAGGTGTCTTTGCCTAAGCAGAGTTGTGACATCCCTTGCCAGGCGGCTGGACTCTCTGTAAACTGGTCCTCTGTGTGGCTTTTATTCCCTGAAGACTTTCCCACCTCTTTAGAGGATCAAAATAAAAATGGCCATGCCCCAATATCTAGCCCTGGAGCTGAAAGGTCACAGTCATCCCTCTTCAGCACACTCTGATACAAACACTCTTCACCTTTGTGTGTGCCAAACTCCACAGACTCCTGTGGTTGGGCCCACAGTAATCTTTGTGTCTGTGTGTAGGGGGGACCCATGTCACTGCCCTTTGTGTGCCCTGGGGTTGAGAGTGGTTGCAGACTCCTGTGTGTGCCTGTTCCAGTGTTCCCTGGAGACAGCTGAATGTCTTCCCACTATCCTTTTTGGGACCGCCAGCCTGAGAGCTTTTGCCCAGTCATGGGCATACTTGTTTTGTCCCTTCTGGGAGATGGCAAACAGTCAATATGTTCCAGTCCTTTTTAGGGTGTTCAGGGGAGAATGGTCACCCCATCAGCCCTGCTCATGGTTTATGGTGACTGGAGATGAGAATCCCCTCCTGGGTTCACTGACAGTATCCAGTTTCCCCACTCTGCTGCTTGGGCACTCTACTGACTCATGCAACAATGTTCATTCTGTGACTCCTGGGATCCTGAGACTAACCCACCTAGAATTTTGTCCTTTTCATCCCCTGAGCCTCTTTCAGACAGGAAGGTCTCTCACTGGAGCAGTTTTCTAAGGGTTCCAATCTTGCCCTCTAGGGCTATATCACTCTATGGTAGCCAGCTTATGAAGTCTCCATACCCCCTCCATTTATCTTGTGATATCTCCCCCAAGATTCATGTCTCTCTTACTTTGCAAAAAGCAGTCACCTTTCTACTTGTAGAGTTCCAGATGTATTTTCTTACATCTCAGGCTGAATTCATGGGTATCCAGAAAGGTTTGATAGTTATCCAGCTAAATTGAAGGGAACAGATAATACAAAGTTCCCTACTCTTCTGCCGTTTTTCCTCCTCCCTCCTAATCACAAAGATTTTTATTTTTAATTTTATCTTCTAGATCCCTAAAATGACATGGTGAGTCTGAGATTTTACCACTTTTATTTTTAAATTCATAATACTTTTTACCCTGAAGTGACTTTATCATTGCTTTGTCAATTTTCTTAATTAAAATTTCTTTCATTCTGAAGTGTGGCTTGGGAATCATCCATGTACAATATATGCTGATTAAAAACTAGCAAAAGCAGAATTATCTTTCAACATCCAATAAATATTCAGCATTTCTAGTATGAAATAGAAAAAAAATTCTTGGCAAAAAGCAACATTTATTTATAAAGAAGAAATTATAGTAGCTGCATTCTATCTTTAAGAAATCTAAAGTATCCTCCCACTCATGAAGGAAAATAAGCTCGTTCTCCTCCTATATCTCTCCAGGCTCCCTCTGGAGATCTCTTTTTAGAACCAATTGAATATTTGATCTGTCAGAGAGTCTTAATTCCTGTTACACTTAACATTTGCAAATTTTTATAGGTGTGAGCAGGAATAATCATGAATAACTTAAAGAATCGCTATTTAAGTCAGGCAAATTCTTGTTTTCATCTCATTATTTGTTCCTTTAAATAAAAAAGTACTCATTAGACACCTAAGATATTTCTGGAATTTTGCAAAAGCCAGTGGGAACATATGATAAGGACAAATGAAGTTTTCCCAGAAATGATAGGCAAAGGTGCATGGACTAGATTTGAGAGGTAAAGGTCATCATGAATGTCCTCCTCAATCCAACACCTACTGCAGGAGGGGTGGGTTGGTGCATGGAGAAGCACTACAGACAATGAAGCATCACAGATCAAGTAGTTAATAGTATTACATGTGGTAGAGACAGGATATGGAAGAAACCCTAGGCTAATAGGATTTCACTGGCATGGCTTAGGAAATTTCAAAAGGATATATTCAGTTAAGATATAAAGATAAAATAATATATATATAAAGCAAAATGATCAGTTTATGTTAAAGCATATACTATTTTTCACAGAGAATTTTTGCAAATGAGCTTCAGAAAAAGGCGATAACAACATGGAAATGAGGCAGAACAGGAAATTCAAAGACATTTGAGTCAAAGCTTACTTTTCTTTATATCTTTTCTTTCTTATTTCCTCTCCTTTTCATTTGCTAGCTGTTAAGTATAAGGCATAGGTATTCAAATAACATTAAAAATATTTTATAACAGACATATCCCAGTTATTGAAAATAGATATGTAATGCTACAAAAATATAATAATTTTAGTCAACCCTTTAAATTATTTATTATGTGATACTTTTCAAATTGCTTTTATCTGTCAAATGATCAACTTATAGATAATAACTCATTTAATTTTTATTAAATTTAACAATGTATGAAGTATTGATAAGAAATAGGGTTATCTCCATCTTACATTTTGATAGAAAGTATGATTGGTGCACGTGGTAGCTCAGTCATCCAATCTTGGTTTCAGCTTGGCTCATGATCTCATGGGTCATGAGACTGAGCCCCAAGTGGGCTCAGTGCTCAGCAGAGAGTCTGTTTGAAGATTCTCTGCCTTCATCCTCCTGCTCACTCATACATGTCCTCTCTCTCCCTCAAATAAATACATAAATCTCTTAAAAAGTGACAGAAAGTAAGGCAAAGAAAAGTTGGGTGTATTGCCAAATTTACACAGATAATATTATCTAGATCCAGGATTTGGAACTCATGTAATTTATCTGGAGTCAAAACACTTGATCTCTAAACTCTACTTTCTTGGGACCTGAAAAGCTATGATAACAAAAGAAATAAAATAATTAATTTTGACTGTACATCCAGAAAACTACTTCACAAAATTGACTAGCATTCAATATAAGGCACAGAATATTTGAATTTTACAAGCTTATTTTTTTTTTCTTTCAGATATTTGCTCATCATGTTACCTCACCTGCATATGCTAAACATCATGAAGGCAAAATATTAGCAAGTTGGAGCCCTTGATCACCATATGCTTACATTAAAGTAGGAAAAACAACTATATTAACAAATAAGTAAAGTAAAAGTGTTATCCAAGTGTTTTCCTGATATAAAAAGAATAAGTGTTAACCAGTCATCTTTGCTATAGCAACTATCTTAATTCTTAAGTTTGCCCAAATGAATTTTCAGAGAAATAAATATAACAAGGAGTAAGTGAGTATTAGAGTTCTAGTTCTAAACTCTTATGTGGTCTTCTCTATTAAAAAGTTTGACTGGTCCAGTCCTTAACCACAAGAATTTATGTCAATCTAGATGATGGTAAAAATCTTAGTGAGGTTAAGGGAACTTAACTCTTTTAATTTCTAAGCATCTTCTTTCTTTTAACTTAAATGAAATAGGAGCAACTTCTAATCTGATTCTGGGGTTTAGTATTAGGGTACTGCCTTGTCCACACAGGCATAAGACATATCTCAACATTAATATTCTGTTTCCCCCTCTCTGATACCTGACTATCTTTCAGTCCATTTTCAACTCAAGCAAAAAAAAAAAAAAAAAAAAAAAATTGTGCTGCTTTTTTGGTCCCACAAATCCCAATAAATTACATTCAAGATTAAGTAAATTATAAAATACATGTAGCTAAGAGACTATGTTCATACCTATATAATATATATCTATCATATATGCATTATATATGTATTATATATAATATATGAACTAAATATATGGATATCTAGTTATATGGATATATCTAGATATATGAAGATATATATATGTGTGTATATATACACACATATATATCTAGGCATATGGATATATACACATATATATATCTAGGCATATGGATATATATATATATGAACTAGATAAATGGATACATTTTATGTGTACTATCAAGCAGGTGGATGCAAGGAATAGGATGACCTTTATCTTAATAAATACAGTGTTCACTGAGGTGAATTTCTGTCAAGATGCTCACAGAGTTTAACAAAAGTCCTTATTTTAGAGCTTAGACCAATTTGCTTGTTCCCATTAAGAAAGACCTTCATGGCCTTTCTACATTTCCTTCCACAAAACTAAAAGCAGACTAAGCACTGGTGACAGCACTTGGTAAAAGTGATTGTAGTGACATTTTAGATCTGTCAAGTCTTTCTGTAACTACTTCGCCGTAGGTAGCCTAATGAGACACAGTGCATAGTAACACAGTTAGAAAAACCCTTTAGAACTCTTGTTACAGTCATTTGAAGGGGGTTATAACTCTGAAGGCCATCATTTCCTGCTGGGTAGTGGAATCTTTTGGTAGCTACTGAATTGTAGCAAAATGTCTTGAAAGCAATTCTTTTTCAGTCATAACCAAAGAAAGACTTAGATACACTGGGTTTCTGTTGATAATGAATAAAGCTTGACATCTCTGGAACTGGAATTGAAATTCAGGGCACTCATTTCTAAAAATTTGAAGGCTTATTTTTAAAAAACTCAATATTTCTTTGCATATAAAGTGTAATTTGCAATGAACAGACTTAGACTATTTCTTAAATCAGTTAGGTTTTTAATACCATAACCTTGCATTTTCTTTCACAGTAAGGTTGCAACTACTGAGAATGATGCTGGTGATTGGACATTTCCTATGGAAAGATGATTGCAAATAGATATAGATTAAAAAAACTGAATATACAAAGTTCCTGATTTCAGGGAACTCAAAGGAAAAAAAAATTGTCTGTCATTTCAGTAAATATTTATTGAGAATTAACTTTATGTAATGAAGGTCCTACGGTAAGAGCAATGGTCAAGGCATGATTGCTGTCTCAAAATAGTTCAAACTATAGTAAAGAAGTAAGATATAATATAGTTATAGCACAGGGCAGAATAAAATAAATGTGAAAATGTAGATGTCACATTTAAACATCTGTTATTTGTTTTATTTATTTATTTATTTATTTTTAAAGGTTTTATTTATTTATTTGACAGAGAGAGATCACAAGTAGGCAGAGAGGCAGGCAGAGAGAGAGGAGGAAGCAGGCTCCCTGCTGAGCAGAGAGCCGGATGCAGGACTCGATCCCAGGACCCTGAGATCATGACCTGAGCCGAAGGCAGCGGCTTAACCCACTGAGCCACCCAGGTGCCCAAACGTCTGTTATTTGTTATATTATTTATATCCCCTGACTTTTCATGAAAATATTCAAAGAAACTCACTATATATGAGTTTGTATGTGTTTGTATGACTGAATGTTTCATTTTTCTGTAGGATTCTTATAAGCCTGGAATAAAAGGAAGATGTAAGGGTACAAATAATTCATTTTAGCTTATGGAAAGAGTTTCTTGCTATTTATCTCTAAAAGGAAATATCCATGTAATCATGTAAGATTCTATACCAGATATTGGTCATCTATGTGAGCACTATCTTCTTCATCTTTGAAGTTAAATTAGAAATGATTTTATTAAGATTTTTTTGTTTATTATCTCCAAAAAAATTAGTGCATGTCATTAAACCATAACAAGTCTGAATGAACTCACTTAAGGTAGACATGAATGTATTTTTCTATTAAATTGTACATGCTTGGAAATTGGAATGGTAGTAAAAAAAATGCTGTATATACAACACCAAGAGAAAGAAGTGAATAGATCATGTCTGCAATGGAAAAATTTAACATATTGGTGTAGATTTTAATTTTAACATTAGGATTGAAAAAAAGAGAGAGAGTATGTGTTTTTTCCTTGTGCATGATAATTAGTAAAATATAGGGCTATGAAATGGATCACATCTTGTACTATAACATTTACGATACTGTTTAGTTTTTTAAAACACAGGCCATGTAATACTTCAAATATATTTATTTTTAACTCCACTGGGTATCTGATTCTCCAAATCAAATATTATCTGGATTCTTTTTAATTCTGATTGTGTGTCCCATGCATTCCCTTAACCATTTAAGAACAAACTAATCAAAAACAGGAAAAAAGTATTCCTTTTGTTTTCAACATACATTATCAAAGTTTTTTTTTTTTCTTTCTTTTTTTTTTAAAGATTTTATTTATGTATTTATTTGACAGAAATTACAAGTAGATGGAGAGGCAGGCAGAGAGAGAGAGAGGGAAGCAGGCTCCCTGCTGAGCAGAGAGCCCGATGCGGGACTCAATCCCAGGACCCTGAGGTCATGACCTGAGCCGAAGGCAGCGGCTTAACCCACTGAGCCACCCAGGCGCCCTTTTTTTTTTTTTTTTCTTTTTAAAGTAGGTTTGAGATACATGTTTCCAGGTATGAATAAATAAGCCATGAGGATAATAAGTTAAGCCTAGGGAATATAGCCAATGATATTGTAATAATGTTATATGATGACAGATGGTAGTTACATTCATCTTGAGCACAGCATAATGTGTAGGTTTATTTAATCACTGTGGCATACATCTGAAACTAATTTAACATTGTGTGCCAACTAAACTTCAATAGAAAAAGGGAAAATCTGAATATAATGTTAAAAAAAATCTCTGAAACTAGTATAATACTGTATGTTAATTAATTTTAAAGAAAATAAAAATTTTCAAAAGACTGGAAAATCACCATTTTCTTGCAAGTAGTTTTAGTTAACAAACAGAAATACAAAATTTACTCCAAAATATAGGAGAATGGAGTCACAGAAAGGTTAAGGAATTTCCTCAACATTATACAGATAGTTAGCACCAAAGGCTGATTTAAATCCGGTGGGTATCTCCAGCACCTTTGCTCTTATATGCTGTGCCTCCCTTCCAATGATATTTTATTTCTGTTACTCACTATAGTCATTAATTACAGTCACATTTCACAAGAGGAGGATTGCTGTTTTCATAGAATTATCCTGCATATCTCCCTTCTTCAATATAAAATTTATAATAAACTTTACAGTGCCTAATCAACTGAATTTGTTTAGACTAGAAGTACAGCAATTCTATTTCAAAGTAGAAAGTAAAACCACATAGAACCCACTTTCTCCTTAAGAATATCATGAAACAAGATGGGATTGGGAGGGAGACAAACCATAAGTGACTTTTAATCTCACAAAACAAACTGAGGGTTGCTGGGGGGAGGGGGTTTGGGAGAAGGGGGTGGGATTATGGACATTGGGGAGGATATGTGCTTTGGTGAGTGCTGTGAAGTGTGTAAACCTGGTGATTCACAGACCTGTACCCCTGGGGATAGAGTATTATGCCTCCATCAGAAAGGATGAATACCCAACTTTTGTAGCAACATGGACGGGACTGGAAGAGATTATGCTGAGTGAAATAAGTCAAGCAGAGAGAGTCAATTATCATATGGTTTCACTTATTTGTGGAGCATAACAAATAGCATGGAGGACATGGGGACTTAGAGTGGAGAAGGGAGTTTGGGGAAATTGGAAGGGGAGGTGAACCATGAGAGACTATGGACTCTGAAAAACAATCTGAGGGTTTTGAAGGGACGGGGGGGTGGGAGGTTGGGGTACCAGGTGGTGGGTATTATAGAGGGCACGGATTGCATGGAGCACGGGGTGTGGTGCAAAAATAATGAATACTGTTATGCTGGAAATAAAAAAAAATAAAATAAATCTTCAGATAAATAATAAATCTTCAGATATATAATAAATCTTCAAAAAAAAAAAAAAAAAAGAATATCATAGCAACAGGGATCTTGCCTCTAAACCTAGTTAATGCCAAGATATAATAGCTTCTCAAAGAATGAAGAAACTGAATGAACTATAGTCTCATAATAAAACTTGCCTAATCATGTATTTGCCATTTATTAAATACATACCATTTATCTATCATTTTGCTAAGTTGATTATATGCATTATCCACTATCCCCTCAACAACACTGCAAATAATATATCATTACTAATATGCTGTACGGGAAAAAACAAACAAACAAAACAAAACCAAAACAAAACAAAAAACCCAGAAACTGAAATATTACATAACTTGGGCAAAATCACACAGTGATTAAGAGGCAGAGCTGTAATCCAAACCTAGCTCTGCATTACTGCACTTTGGAGTTGCTTACAGGGAGTACTTTTTTTCTGAGTGCCTTTTAAAAGGAAACCCATGAGTTTAATGTGAACTTCATCCAGGTTATCTCAAGATGAGTTTAATTCCATTATCATTTCAGTTCAAATTCAATTCATACAGGAGCAATTAACATACTATATTATCCATATTTTCTACATTAATTATCATTGACAGAACAGACCCTGGAACAAAGAGAAAATATTAAATTTTCTTTTCCAGTTGAGCATAATCATAAAGATGGTTTCATTTTAGAATAGGTCAGATAAGCAAAGCCTTTATGTATAGCCAGCATCCCAAAGTTGCCTCCTGAATTGAGTTATATCTTATTGAATCCTAGTATTTCAACCTCCACGGTATGAACAATTCACAAATACAAGTCTAGAATATATAATCTCTCTGATAACCTGGAGGTTTGTTTTTTTTTTTTTTTTTCCTCAGATTTTGTTTCAGATCATCACATGAGAGATAAGTTACCAGTCATGTTTGAGATTCAAGCTTTATTCTACTCCCAGCAGGATGGATAGCTTCATCCATGAAATTGTGGAAGGGATTAAGAGATACCCTTTGTTGTTTCTTTTGACATGTTTCAGTCAAGTAGATGGAAAGCAACTTGTAAGAGAGAACTCTCACCCACTGTTACATATTGAAGAGCCAGACACTGTGAAGTGACTTAAATTTTACCTTTTTTTCTTTAGCCCACACTGCTTCCTAAGAAGAATTTCCTTCCTTTCCTCTTTTCTTGGGAAGGAAGTCCATATGGTGAGTAGAAACTTCATTTCATACCTCTTAGAACAAGTTTATTTTTATTGTTCAGTTAAATGCTATGGGGAGAATCAAAAGTCCATATTTGAAATATAAAGTGAACTTGTATTTGAGCATTTTTCTTGATCTCACTGTACTTGCTAGCCATTTTTATCTGGAATGGATTACTTTGGTTTAGGAATTTAGAACTTTCCTAATAGTTCTTTAAATCTACATGTTGGATTAAAAATCAATTTTTCTTTGAGAACAGAAATATACTCACCCAAAGGAAGACTTAACTTTGTCATTATATTTCATCCATTTTCTGTTTTGTTATCAAAATTTCTACTACCTACTGGAATAATCAGATTGTCGTACTTGGCTATATTCCCATGATGATCACTACAGTATTTAAGAATTCTTTCACTCTTCAAGTATATTTTCTTAGCAAATGCTAAGACGTGTTTCAGTAGTTTCAATTTTTTTCAATATCTTTCTGCTTTTATCTACTTTAGAAATGAATTGTTTTTGAAATTTCATTATGACATACTCTTTATTTACTCAAAATTTAGAATTATTTTTCCTCTTTAATCTTTCCATTTACAATATGACAATACAATTACCATTATTTATTTTATTTATTTCCTCTTTGAGACAAATGTGTTTTATAGCATTTTTGATATTTTTAAAATTAACATAAAATGCATTATTTGTTTCAGCAGTACAGGTCTGTGATTCATCAATATTACACAACTCACAGTGCTCACCATAGTACATATCCTCCCCAATGTCCATCACCTAGCCACCCCATCCTTGCCTCTCCACTCCCTTTCAGCAACCCTCAGTTTCTGAGATTAAGAGTCTCTTATGGTTTGTCTCCCTCTCTGGTTTTGTCTTGTTTCATTTTTCCATCCCTTCCCTTATGATCCTCTATCTTGTCTCTCAAGTTCCTCATATCAGTGAGATCATATGATAATTATCTTTCTCTAATTGACTTATGTAGCTTAGCATAATACCCTCTAGTTCTATCCATGTCCTTGCAAATTGTAAGTTTCGGGGGTTTTGATGGCTGCATAATATTCTATTGTGTGAGTGTGAGTATAATCTCACATCTTCTTTATCCCTTCATCAGTTGATGTTCATCAAGGCTCTTTTCATAGCTTGGCTATAGTGAATATTGTAGGTATAAAAATTGGGAGCACGTGCCCCTTTGGATCACTATATTTGTATCTTTGGGGTAAATATGGAGTAGAGTAATTGCTGGGTCTTACGGTAGCCCTAGTTTCAAATTTTTGAGGATCCTCCATACTGTTTTCCAGAGTGGCCGTACCAGCTTGCATTCTCACCAACAATGTAGGAGTGCTCCCTTTTCTCTGCATCCTCGCCAACACCCTTTGTTTCCTTACTTGTTAATTTTGGCCAGTCTGACTGGTGTGAGGTGGTATCTCACTGTGGTATTGATTTGTCTTTTTCTGATGCCAAGTGATGTTGAACACTTTTTCATGTGTCTGTTGGCCATTTGGTTGTTTTTTTGTTTGTTTGTTTGTTTTGTTTGTTTTTTTGTTTTGTTTTGTTTTACTTTTTGTTTTGTTTTTAAAGATTTTCTTTATTTGACAGAGAGAGACACAGTGAGATAGGGAACACAAGCAGGGGGAGTGGAAGAGGGGGAAGCAGGCTTCCTGCTGAGCAGAGAGCCCGATGTAGAACTTGACTCCAGGACCCTGGGATCATGACCTGAGCCGAAGGCAGACACTTAACAATTAAGCCACCCAGCTGCCCCTGGATGTTTTCTTTGCAGAAATGTCTGTTCATGTTTTCTGTCCATTTCTTGATTGGACTATTTGTTCTCTAAGTGTTGAGTTTGATAAGTTCTTTATAGATTCTCTATATTAACCCTTTATTTGATATGTAATTTGCAAATATCTTCTCCCATTCTGTCAGTTGTCTTTTTGTTTTGTTGACTGCTTCCTTTACTGTGCAAAAGATTTTTATCTTGATAAAGTCACAATAGTCCATTTTTGCCCTTGCTTCCCTTGTCTTTGATGATGTTTCTAGGAAGAAGTTGCTGTGGCTGAGGTCAAAGAGGTTGCTGCCTGTGTACTCCTCAAGGATTTTTGTGGGTTCCTCTCTCATGTATAGGTCTTCCATCTATTTTGAGTCTATTTTTGTGTGTGGTGTAAGGAAATGGCCTAGTTTAATTCTTCTGGATGTGAATGTCTAATTTTCCCAACACCATTTATTGAAGCGACTGTCTTCTTCCATTGGACATTCTTTGCTGCTTTGCTGAATATTAGTTGACAATAGAGTTGAGGATCCATTTCTGTATTCTCTACTCTATTCCATTGATTTACGTGTCTGTTTTTGTGCCAGTAATATACTGTCTTGACGATTACAGCTTTGTAGCAGAACTTGAAGTCTAGGAATTGTAATGCATCTGCCTTGGTTTTCTTTTTTAAGATTCCTCTAGCTATTCAAAGTGTTCTCTTGTTCCACACAAATTCTAGGATTCTTTGTCCCATTTCTCTGAAGAAAAAAAAACAAAAACAAAAACAAAAACACAACGATGGTATTTTCATAGGGATTGCACTAAATGTGTAGATTGCTCTAGATAGCATAGACATTTTCACAATATTTGTTCTTCTAATGTTTTTCCATTTCTTTGTGTCTTCCTCAATATCTTTCATGAATAATCTATAGTTTTCTGAGTACAGATTCTTTCCCTCTTTTGTTAGATTTATTTCTAGGTACTTTATGGTCTTGGATACAATTGTCAATGGGGCTGACTACTTAATTTCTCTTTCTTCTCTCTCATTGTTAATGTATAGCAATGCAACTGATTTCTGTGCATTGATTTTATGTCATGATATTTTACTGAATTCCTGTATGAATTCTAGCAGTTTGGGGTGGGGGGGGTCTTTCTGCAAAGAGTGAGAGTTTGACTTCCTTGCCAATTTGGAAGCCTTTTATTTGTTTTTATTTCTTTTTGTTTTCTGATTGCTGAGACTGGAATCCCAGTACTATGTTGAATAGCAGTGGTGATAGTGGACATCCTTGGTGTTCCTAACCTTAGGGGAAAAGCCACCCTACCATATAAAAGCCAGCCATTGAAGTTCTTCAGGGAATCTGGCATATGGCTGTGTCCCAGCTTAAAATTACTAGCACCTTAGCCCTGATCCCAAGTTCTGCAGTGGGTACACCTCTTCAGAGCTGGCCTGCTTGGGTCCTGCTAATACCACAGAGCTCATGTGCAACCCACAACAGGCAAAGAGTGAGTGTAGATGACTGCATAGAAAGGAAAAGCAACTGACACAACAGCAAGCTGCAAGCAACACACATCAGATTCTGTCCTGAAGTGCCAGGTTCTGATGGACAGGGGCACCACGGTATAGGGTATGCCAGGACCTCTTCATAAAGTCACTACTTTCCTTTTCTTTTCTTTTCTTTTTCCTTTTTTAAAATATTTATTTATCTATTTGAGAGAGAGAGAGAGAGCTGAATGGAGTGAAGGACAGAGGGACAGGGAGAATTTTTTATTTTTCTTTTTAAAAAAAATTAACATATAATCCATTATTTGTTTCAGGGGTACAGGTCTGTGATTCAACAGTATCCCACAATTCACAGCAGTCACCATAGCACATACCCTCCTCAATGCCCATCACCCACTTACCCCATCCCTCTCTGCCTCCCACCACCTTCAGTTTATTTCCTGAGATTAAGAGTCACTTATGTTTTGTCCCCTTCTCTGCTTTCATTTTGTTTCATTTTCCCCTCCATTCCCCTATGATCTTCTGTCTTGTTTCTCAAATTCCTCATAATCTGTGAGATCAAATGATAATTGTCTTTCTCTGATTGACTTATTTTACTTAACATAATACCCTCTAGTTCCTTCCGTGTCATTGCAAATGGCAGGGGTTCATGAGAGGTTTTTTTTTTTTTTTATGTCTGCATAATATTCCATGTATATATATAGCCATCTTCTTTATCCACTCATCTGTTGATGGACATCTAGGCTCTTTTCGTAGTTTGGCTATCGTGGACATTGCTGCTATATACATTGGGGTGCACGTGTCCCTTAAGATCACTACATTTATATCTTTAGGGTAAATACCCACCAGTGCAATTGCTAGATCATGGGGTAGCTCTATTTTCAAGTTTTTGAGGAACTGCTATACTGTTTTCCAGAGTGGCCGCACCAGCTTGCATTCCCACCAACAGCATAGGAGGGTTTCCCTTTCTCTGCATCCTCATCAGCACCTGTTGTTTCCTGACTTGTTAATTTTAGCTATGGGACAGAGAAAATCTTAAGCAGGCTCCTGCTGAAAGCAGAGCCCAATATGGGGCTTGATCCCAGGACTTTGATATCATGACCTCAGTCAAAATCAAGAGTTGGACACTTAACTAACTAAGCCACCCAGATGTCCCGTAAACTCAGTACATTCAAGAACAGAAAACATATCTACCTTTTCTAATAGAAATAAACAAACACAAAGAAGCAGACAAAATGAGGAGACAGAAAAATTTATCCCAATGAAAGAACAGGAAAAAGCCATGGCTCTGATTAACAGATCACCTAAACATTAAAAAAAAAAAAAAAAAAAAAGTGGCTTTCAATGACACACTGAACCTGATATATTTAACAGATATATTCAGAACATTCCATCATAAAGCAGCAGAATACAGATTATTTTCAACTACATGTGTAACATTCTCCAGAATAGACCACATATGAGCCAACAAAACAAGCTTCAACAAATTCAAGAACATTTAAGTCATAGTGTGCATCTTTTCTGAACATAATACTATGAAAATAGAAGTTAACCACAAGATAAAGTCTGGAAAGACCACAAATACATGGAGGTTAAAAATCATGCTGCTAAGCAATGAATGAGTCAACAGAAAATAAAAGAAGAAATATAAGCATTCATGAAAACAAAGGACCATGAAAACACAATGACCCAAAATATTTGGGATGTGGAAAAAGCTGTTGTAACAGAGAAGTTTATATCAATACAGGTCTACTTTAAGAAGGAAGAAAAATCTCAAATAAGCATCCTAACCTTACACTTACAGGACCTAGAAAAAGAACAACAAACAAAAGCCTAAAGCCAACAGAAAGAAGAAAATTAAAAACAACAACAGAGTAGATCAATGAAATCAAGATCTAGTTCATTGAACTAGTTCTTTGAAATAAAATTGATAAACTTCTAGCCAGACTTATGATGACAAGAATGGAAAGGACTCAAATAAATAAAATCACAAGTGAGAAAGAAGAAATAAGAACCAACACCACAGAAATAAAGTCAATTATAAGGGAATATTATGTAAACTTGTATTCTAACACATTGAAAAACCTAGAAAAAATGGAAATTCCTAGAAACTTACAACCTGTGAAGACTGGAACAGGAAGAAATAGAAAATTTGAACAGATCAATAACCAGCAATGAAATGGAATTAATAATAAAAAATAAAAACAAAACCTCCCAACAAACAAAAGTCCAGAACCATATGACTTTACAGGCAATTTCTAAGAAAAAGTCCAGATGACTTCACAGGCAAATTCTACCAGACATTTGAAGATATTAATACCTATTCTTCTCAACCTGTTCCAAAATAAATAAATAAACAAGTAGAAAAAGAAAGAAAACTTGGGAATTCATTCTGTGAGGCCAAAATTATCTTGATACCAAAACTGGATAAAAGCACCACTTAAAAAGAGAACTCCAGGCCAATATCACTGATGAACATAGATGCAAAAGTCTTCAATAAAATACTAGCAAACTGCATGCAACAATACCTAAAAGTCATTTAACACAATCAAGGAGTTTTTATTTATGGGTTGTAAGTGCAGCTTAATATTCACAAATCAATCAAGGTGTTACATTTCAACAATAAGAAAAAGAATAAGAACCATATGATCATTTCAATAGATGCAGAAAAAAATTGACAAAGTATAATATTCTTTCATGATAAGAAAAAAGAAAAAAAAAAAAAGGAAAAACCCTCAATAAAGTACGTTTAGAGGGAACATACCTTTACATAATAAAGGCCAGTTAGCAAAGACGTGCAGTGGGAAAACTCAGAGCTTTTCCCATTAGGTAAGGAACAAAGACAAGGATGTCTTCTCTCACCAATTTTATTCAACATGATACTGGAAGTTATAGCCATTGTACTTTGGCAACAACAACAACAACAAAAATAAGTAAATAAATAAAAAGAATATACTTATATTAAGTGTAGTGTTTGTGATATATATTATATATATTTAAATACTATTTCCATGTAGAATGTTTCATTTCATAAAATTCATGAATAATGACCCAGTATTTTTCTTCTTCTGGGTTATCAAACCTTTAATTTTGCCCTCATAATAAGCCTTGTTATCACTGATGTTTTAAGCCTTTTGATACAATATCTTAAACCCCTTTGAAATTTTTAACAGCTGACTCCCACTGTGCAGGAAAAAAAAATGTTCAGAGAGAAGTTGATTTTACTTAGTTTTGTCACATGGAAATTTACTCTAACACTTTAGCAAATGTCTAAATCCTAATCTGAATATTTTAAATGTTTGAGGAAGTCCATGTGTTATTCATTCAAGGAATCAGAGCAGTAAATGGCTAGGAGTAATGACTTTTTTAGATGGCAGCAATAAATTCAACTAGAATGAGAAATATAGTGTTGCTCAACAATAGACCAAAAAACAAGTCTTCTAAATAGTGTTGATATATTTTGGATATGAAGAATTATTTCAGGTCTATTTAGAATCCAGGTGTTAGTCATAAGCTAAGATGGGGGAAATCAATAAAAATAAAATTTGGATGCTAAAAATAACGATTGTATTTCTTACATTTTTCTAAACTCAATTACTTGTATTGAAAAAAAAATCTCAGAATAATAGTATCAAAAGAAAAAATATAATAATAGGCTTAAGAGGAAAATATGTTATGAAAATATATTGTAGAATGTATAATTTAATTGATTTGCAAGACAGGTTTGGTAAAGAGCAGGTTTGCTATAGAGTTATGAGATCACCATGTTGTTCACCTGAAATTAATGTAACATTGTGTGTCAATTATACTTCAATTAAAAAAAGGACAAATATAAGTCAGAATGTAAAACTGCTTTTATGGAATTCAAGAAGTTGAACCTAGCTACTGAGATAACCATGTTATATTCCATAGCAAATAGCCAACAGTTACCCCAGCTATTGTGTTAGAACAAGCTATTTGAAATTATCAGGAACTTGACTAGCTATATAGGATAACCAATAAGCTTCTATAGACTTCAATGGTCTATGACAAAAGGGAATGCTTAAATATTGAACACAGGGTAAAAGAGAGCTTTAGAATTTTAGAGTTTGACAATTTTAGGACACCCAAGGTACAAGTAGCTTGGGAAGTTGATAGTCTGGTATTACATGATATTCTATTCCTTTTTAAAACTTCGGCCTTGAGTCTGAAAGAAGAATATCATTTACCACTTACAACCTCCACTGCAACCCCTACAACTCCACCCCTTTCTTCCATCAGCTATTGTAAAGGACCATCCCTAATGTTCAACAAGGCAGAGATCTTATTAACTCTAGGACACATCAGATACATTACTTGTAATTAATATGGTGCTAAAACTAACAACATAATGTCCCGGAAGGACTTTGTACTGACACACAGACAAAACAGAAACCTCTTAGAAGAGGCCTTGACCACTTCAGGCATAGGCTCCTGTGAGTGGTAACACAGTTGTAGAGGGTTGATATCTGTTTCATTTTTGTTCTAATTGTTCTTCTATTGGAAGTTCATTCTTGTCTTTTGAGCTCTGGTATTTGGAAATCAATCTTATTTATCATGACCCAGCTGTACCACACGTACCCACATAATGTCTTCCTGCATTATTTAGCTTGCAGACTCTCTACACAACCAGAAGGATGATATTTATAAAGTATACATACCATGGCTTATGGCTTCATGTCCTCTGTTTAAGAAACAAACTTAAACTGATACTTTGTTAAAATGTGCAAGTTCCTGTACAATCCCTCTTTGGGTTCTTAGCTTTGCCACTTCTTGATATGAACATTACATTCAAGCACCAAGTCCTAGCTCTTGGAGTTCTTCCCCAACCCCCCTTAAAATATCAATTTATTTCTAATGTCTCTACCCATCTGTCATACTCATACAAGATAGCACAGAGTCGCTAACACTGTCTCCATGAACTCTTTCCAAACACACACAGACACACACACACACACACAAACACATTTGTGTGCCTACATTCATCACTTAAATATATTTTTTTTTATTTCAAGGAAACATCTTATTGTACTTTGCATAGAATAGATATTTGTTGAAAGACTGAGTATTTTCTGTGTATTTGAAATTTCATTTTGAGTTTTTAGAATAAGGGGATCAGAATTGTTTTATTATTATTACCCAGAGCTTCATACATTACTTAGTATACAATAAACTTTGACCAATATTTGATGATTTAGGAAAAAAAAAAACAAAAACAAATAACCTTTTAATAGTTATGAAAATGTCCCTCTCCAGCAAAAGAACTTAAACTGCTTTAAATTGGAGACAATCTTTCCATCCTTTTTCACAGTCTTAACACTTACAATAGCTTCAACTCTCAATAAAAGTTGATTGGATTAAATGGAATTTGCTGCCAGTCATTCCCTTAAATAGCATTTACTGTACACCCACAGGATACTTAGACTTCCACTAGAAATTTATCTTATTTAAATCCTTTTCACTACAGAAACACATTTTGTAGAAAGTGTTGATGATGCGACTTCTGTTGAGAAAAATAAATGCTATGCAATAGAGTCCTTACTGAATACATGCCTTTATAAAAACATCTGGAAAATCTCCCAAATTAAACAATATTTTTTGTTGTTGTTGTTGTTATATTGTTGCTATTGTTCAACATAAGGAAAAAGCTAAACATGATTTAAAAATTATTAAAAAGCTAAACATATTATTAAAAAATATTAACAGGATATTTTTGAATAGTCACATTTTATAATGAAATTATTTAGGAATTAATTATTTAGGAATTAATAGAATATATAATTCACTATGACAGTGTTTAAACTTAGAAAAGAGACAGAGAGAGAGAGAACAGTTGACTTAGAGGGTTTAAAAACATGATTCATGAGAAAAGAAAACATAGACCAGTAAAATATCATATGGCTTCTCTGTGATTGATATCCCATTCATTTTTCCCATTTCCATGTTTTTCATTATGTGTAACTAGCGTTTAATGCCAATGACAATACAAATAATTCAAGTAGTGGCTTTCAATTCCTATCATCTTTAAATACCTGATAACCACATTCAGTTTTCTTGAATACAAGATGCTTTGAATTATTTAATTAGTATTTATTATTTTTTTAAATATTTTATTTATTTATTTGACAGATCGCAAGTAGGCAGAGAGGCAGGCAGGGAGAGAGGAGGAAGCAGGCTCTCCGTGGAGCAGAGAGTTGATCCCAGGACCCTGGGATCATGACCTGAGTGAAGGCAGAGGCTTAACCCACTGAGCCACACAGGCACTCCTCAAAAATGGATGAAAGACCTATATGTGAGACAGGAATCCATCAAAATCCTTGAGAAGAACACAGGCAGCAACCTCTTCGACCTCAGCCACAGCAGCTTCTTCCTGGAAACACCACCAAAGGCAAGGGAAGCAAGGGCAAAAATGAACTATTGGGACTTCATAAAAACAAAAAGCTTTTGCAAAAGACAACTGGCAGAACTGGAGAAGATATTTGCAAATGACATATCCAAGAAAGGGCTAATATCTAAAATCTATGAATAACTCAGCAAACTCAACACTCAAAGAACAAATAATCCAACCAAGAAATGGGCAGAGGACATGAACAGACATTTCTGCAAAGAAGACATCCAAATGGCCAAGAGACACATGAAAAAGTGTTCAACATCACTTGGCATCAGGGAAATGCAAATCAAAACCATAATGAGATACCTCCTTACACTAATCAGAATGGCTAAACTTAACAAGTCAGGAAACAACAGATGTTGGCAAGCATGTGGGTTAAGAGGAACCCTCCTACACTGTTGGTGGGAATGCAAGCTGGTGCAGCCAGCTTGGAAAACAGTATGGAGGTTCCTCAAAAAGTTGAAAATGGAACTATCCTATGACCCAGCAATTGAACTACTGAGTATTTACCCTAAAGATACAATCTGAAGGGACATAAATGTCCACAATAGCCAAACTATGGAAAGAACCTAGATGTCCTCCCACAGATGAATGGATAAAGAAGAGGTGGTATATATATACACAATGGAATAGTATGCAGTCATCAAAAGAAATGAAATCTTGTCATTTGCAATGACATGGATAGAATTAGAGGGTATTATACTAAACAAAATAAGTCAATCAAAGAAAGAAAATTATCATATGATATCTCTGATATGAGGAATTTGAGAGGCAGGCTGGGGGATTGTGGGGGGTAGGGAAGGAAAAAAAAATGAAACAAGATGGGATCGGGAGGGACATAAACCATAAGAGACTCTTAATCTCATAAAACAAACTGACAGATGCTGGGGTTGGGGAGGTAGGGATAAGGTGGCTGGGCTATGGACATTGGGGAGGGTGTGTGCTATGGTGAGTGCTGTGAAATGTGTAAGCCTGATGATTTACAGACCTGTATGCCTGGGACAAATAATACATTGTATGTTAATTTTAAAAGTTGAGAATGCAAAAAAAAATAATAATAATATGTATGTTGAATGGCATATTATTCAGCCAGAAGAAGAAGGAGAAGAGGAAGAAGGAGGAGAAGAAAGAAAAAGAAAAAAAAGTAAGAAATAAAGAAAGAGAAAAAGAGAGAGAGAGAGAGAGGGATAAAGGAAGAAAGGAAGAAGGGAAGAAAGGAAGTAAAGGAAAGAAATCCTGCCAGCTGCAATAACATGGATGAATCTGGAAGATATTATGCTAAGTGAAATAAGCCAAATAATAGAAACGGAGAATGGAATGACAACTGCTAGGAGTGGAGGAAAAAGGAACTGAGAAGATGTAGATCAGAAGGTACAAATTTTCAGTTATAAGAAGAATAAGTTCTGAAAATCTAATGTTTGGCATGGATGTCATTAATAATACAGTGTTTATGTACTTAAAATTTGCTGAGTAAATTTTACACTTTCCTACCACACACACACACACACACACACACACACACACAGAGTTAACCATGTGAAATGATGGATGTGTTAATGATCTTGATCTTGTTAACCACTCCACAATGTATATAAAGTCATTATATTGTATACTTAAAATATATATAATTACATTTGTCAATTATTCCTTAATAAGGTTAGAAAAAAATAAATGGAAAACATTCATGATCATGGATCAGAAGATTTATTACTTTTAAGTTGATAATATTCCCCGAATTGAGTTACAGATTTAATGAAATCTCTATCAAAATTCTAACAGTCCTTCTTTTTGAAGAAATTAAAATACTACTTTAAAATTGATAGAACTGAGGGTACAAAGCATAGACAAAAACAGTATTAAAAAGAACTGGGTGTTATACATAAACAATGAATATTGGAACACTACATCAAAAACTAATGATGTACTATATGGTGACTAACATAACACAATAAAAAATAAATTAAAAAAAAAGAAGAACAAAGCTGGAGGACTTTCATTTCCCAATTCCAAAATATCTGCAAAAATTCAGTGACCTAGATAATATGTTACAGACATAACTATAAACATATATACCAATAGAATATAATCAAGAGCCCAGAAATAAAGCAGTGTATTTTTGGTCAACTGATTTCTGACAAGGTGTCAAGACCATCCAATGTGGTAACAGTATTTTCAACAGATGGTGTTGAGACAACTGTATTTTCACAAGCCAAAGAATAAATTTAGACACCTTCTTCACAGAATATACAAAAATGAACTAAAAAATGGATGAAAATGTACATGTAAGCTAACACTATGAAACTCTTAGAAATAAAGGCAAATATGCAATTATGATTGAGCAATTTTTTAAAAATATTATACCAACAATAAAATATTTTTAAAAATTAGATAAACTTGACTTAGTTCAAAAATAAATTAACAACTTTGGGGTTTTTTGGTGTTGAGTTTTATAAGTTCTTTATGTATTTTGGATATTAATCCTCTATCAGATATATCAGTTACAAATATATTCTTCCATTCAGCATGTCACCTTTTCTTTCTACTGATTTTCCTCACTGTGTAGAAGCTTTTTCTTTTGATGTAATTCCAATAGTTTATTTTTGGTTTATTTCCTTTGCTCAAGGAGATAAATCTAGAAAAATGTTGCTATGGCTAATGTCAGAGAAGTTACTGCCTATGCTTCCCCCCTCTCCCTAGGAGTTTTATAATCTCAGGTCTCATATTGAGGTCTTCAATCCATTTTAAGTTTATTTTGGTGAAAGTGTAAGAAAGTGTTCCAATTTCAGTTTTTTTGTGCATGTAGCTATCCAGTTTTCCCAGTACTATTTATCAAAATACCTGTCTTTCTATCATTGAATATTCTTTGTTATAGTGATTGACTGTGTAAGTGTGGATTTATTTCTGGGCTCTCCATTCTCTTCTATTGATCTCTGTGTCTATTTTTATGCCATTATCATGCTGTTTTGGTTATTACAGCTTTATATTATTTTATATATATATTATATATATTTTATATTACAGCTTTATATTACAGTACTATATCTTGAAATCCGGGAGCATGTTATCTCAAGCTTTGTTCTTGTTTCTCAGATTGCTTTGGCTAGTTGGGGCACTTGGTGCTTCCATGAAAATTTTAGGATTATTAGTTCTAGTTATGTAGAATATTCTGTTGGTATTTTGATGGGGATTTCTGCAGCTTGCTTTGGGTGGTCTGGATATTTTAATAATATTAATCTTTCCAATTGATTTAAAAACTTAGCAGAAGACCTGAATAGACATTTTTCCAAAGAAAACATAGAAATGTCCAACAAACACATGAAAAGATTCTTGATATCTCTAATCATTAGGAAAACGTAAACCAAAACCACAAGGAGATATTACCTCACACCTGTCATAATGGCTAAAATAAAAAAGACAAGAAATAACAAATGTTGTCAAGGATACAAAGAAAAAGGAACACTGTTGGTAGGAAAGGAAATTGGATCAGCTACTATGGAAAAGAGCATGGAGATTTCTCAAAAAAATAAAAATAGAAATACCATATGATCCAATAATTCTAGTACTGGGTATTTAACCAAAGAAAATGAAAACACTGATTCAAAAAGGTATATGCTTCCTTATGTTTATTACAACAATATTTACTATAGCTAAGATATGGAAGCAACTTTTGCCTAACAATAGATGAATATATAAGGAAAATATATTCATATATATTTATATATGTATATAAATATACATGTTATATATATATATATATATACATACATAAACATAATGGAATATTACACAATATAAAAAGGATGGGAAGTTACAAATTTGTAACAACTTTGGTGGACCTATAGGATAATAAACTAAGTGAAATAAGTCAGACTGAGAAAGACAAATACCGTATTATTTCACTCACATGTGGAATCTAAAAACCAAAACAAATGAATAAGTGAACAAAAAGCAAAATCAGAACTATAAATACATAGAACAAACTGATGGTTGCCAGAAGGAAGTGGGGGGGGGTAGAGGAATTGAGCCAAATGGGTGAAATGGAGTGGAAGATACAGGCTTTCAGTTATAGAATAAATAAGTCACAGGAATAAAAGTCATAGCATAGGGAATATAGTCAATGATATTGTAATAATGATGTATGGTGATAGATGGTAGCTATAGTTGTGGTGAGTATAGCATAATATAAAGAGAACCTGAAGCACTATGTTTTACATGTGAAACCAATGTAACATTGTCAAATCTACTCAAATAAAAAATAAACAAAAATACTTTGTGCATCAAAAAGCACTATCAGTAAAGTGAAAAAAAGCCCACATAATGAGAGAAAATAAGTGCAATACATATATCAGGTAAAGGCCTATTTAAGAACCAAAATAATGAGAAACATATGTTCACAGAAAACTTGTTCAGAAATGTTCATAGCAACGTTATTCATATTAACTAAAAACTGGAATCATGCACATGTTTATCAGTTGATGAGTAAACTAAATGTGGTAAATACAAAATGGAATATTTTTCAGGCATGAAAAGCAATAAAGAACAATTACATGTAATAACATTGATGAAACTTAAAAACATTATGTTAAATGAAAAACCTTCAGTAGGCCGTATATTCTGTATGATTGCCTTATATGAAATATTCACAATAGATAGGCCCATGGAGAAAGAAAGTTGATGAGTTGTTAGGAAATTAGGAAAAAGAGGTCTTAAAGCTAACTGATAGATACAAGAGGTGTTCTGGGGGAACGGTGAGTTATGGAGACGTCCTGGAATCAGACAGATGTAATATTTTCACAGCACAGTGTATATGCTAAAAATGACTGAAGTGTAGGGTTTAAAATGTTATATAAAAAAAGTCCACACTAAATAACAGCAGACACATAAGATTTTACATACAAGCTTTACAAGTTAGTCAAGAAATGATTAACTCAAATTATGTATATAAAATTTGCTCATATAAAATGTTAAACACAGTTGTACTCTCCACTAATCTTATGAGTCATGTATGACTTTGAGCTCTGATACAGAGAAATCTGTAAAAAATATAATCTTTATGGATCAATATTATTTATAATAGGTGAAATAATATTAGCAAGTATTACAAATGTAATTCAAATGCGCCTTTCTCTCTTTTTGCATGCATCGAATTATGTACATACATATGTATGTATGTAATTGTTTATATAACATTGTGATTAAGCTGGATTCACCTCAGGAATGCAACAATGGCTTAACATAAGAAAACCAATAAATATATCATATTGAATAGAATGAAGATAAAAACTATCTGCAATAAAATACATAAAATATGACACGATTTATATAAAAGAAAACATTGGAAGCATATTTGTAGTTATATAGGTTTTATATTTCAACTATGACTTTATAGTTACTAGTCACATCAATATATATAAGTGCATATTGATTTGTTTCAGTTCCATTATCTATAATCTACCTATTATCTATCTATTATCATCACCTATCAGCGAGCTATCTATCCATCTATCTATTTATCAAAAGAAGATGGTGATCAACTTGAGAGAGAAGCCAGGTTATGCATGCAAACTGGAATGTATGAAATGGTCTTTCAAATGCTCTAATTACATTTTATTTTTAAAGCTGTTTAGTTGGTATGTTGTACTTGTATACTATATTGTTTATATTCTTTGTATGTCTTCAGTATTTTATAATAATTTTTTTTAAAAATTGAATGCACACACACAAAACAAATGCACAAACCTGACATTATTGTGAACTTTGTCATTTTAATTTTCCAAAATGTCTGATGCTGATACATGTACATAATATACTAATGATACATACTTTTCCAAGCTACTAACATTTCTGTCAAAAAACATTCAAATTATATATTTTGTCCCCAAAATTTATTGATGTGATTAGAAGGAATGATAAAGAGCCTTTATGATAAAGAGCCTTTCCACATGCCACTATAGAGTTTCCTTTTGTTGTACATAAAATGATTACCTGTGAGTTGGGTTGAAGGAATTATTATCTTACTAGCTGGAACCAGAATTGCACTTACATGCTGCTCACATTCATAGGGTGCTTTTATTGAGGAAGACAAAGCATAAAAAAATATGATTTGAGTGGAAATAAGAATGATGAGAATGCCAAAATAAGAGAGTAAAAGAAAATTATCAAGAGAAATGACAACAAGGAGGGATAATGGTTCAGTGACAACTCCAGATTAGACATTAAAGGCAATGAAAGGAAGAAAGGAAGATAAGAAAATAAATAGGAAGAGAAGTGGGGAGAGGAAAAGCAATCCCATAACATGGGAGGAAGGGAGCTACTGCAGAGGAAGATAGCCAACAAGAACTTTCAAGTGTGAGATGAGCAAGCACTCATCAGCTAGAGGAATTTAACATCCAATCCCAAGTCATTTGCATTGCTTTGAACTTCCTCAGTCAGTCAGTAATGTTTGATAATTTTGTGAGGTCTTGTGTGAAGGATGTGAAAATAATTAGAACATGCAATAAAGAGAAGTGAAGTTAGTCTACTATTCAACTCCTTACTGACACCCGTGTGGAGAGCTTATCATACCATTTAGGGCACTTTTTCCAGTAGTTCTAAGCAATGGTTTACACATTATAAGAGAATGCACCTGGCAAGTGGATTCACTCAGTCATAAACACATGCATGCACACACACACACACACACACACACACACACACACGCATACACACAAAGCTTTTCTAAATATATAAGAAAAAGTTGACCAAGTAGGTTAGATATATAAGGTTATATTTGTATACAAAAACTGAAACAATCATTTCAATTCCATTCTTTAGTTATGTTTTTTTCTGTAAAAATATTCACTAATTTAAAACTTATGTATGTTCTCGTGCAAGCCTTCATTTCTACATTCTTTCAGAGTCTGCCAAAGTGAATGTTGTCAGAGAAGTTATTATACAATTGTTTTTCAACAAACCCTAGCTATAGTATTATATATATTATGTAGAAATTACCTCTTTATTTTAAATTGGAAGTTTATACTAAGTGGAGGTTTCTCTGAAATCATTTTTAAGTTTCAGTTTCTCCATTTCCAAAGAGAAACTATAGTTCATAAGTGAAACTGTTTGCAGGTGCTCTAAGGGATTTAAAGCCAAACTGCACATTTTAAAGTGAACAGTAAAGTTTTTGTTTCCAGGGATAAAGATATCTTTCCATACTTTGACATTCTTACCAAGTTTACTTTTTTCACAAAAGCAATAATATTACATATCACTATTAATATTAAGGAAGGCAGTTCTCCAAAAGTCTATAGCAATGCTTTCAAATTTATGATTAGTTTAGTACAACAACATTTATAGCTCATTTGACTCTTTCCACCACACTGTTTTGTCAGGTGTTTACCTTAGAATAATGTTCTAGATATGAAGAAAAGGAAACAGTGAATGTAATACATTCCTCTTCCAGAATAAAAATATTGACAAATATTAAACAAAACTTAGGAAACAAAAATTAAGTAAAAAAATAAAAATTTTAATTTAATTTTGATTTAAAAAAATTAAAAATTAAGTAAACAAAAGGAATAAAAATAAATGATTGGTGATGGGGTGGGGGATGTGGAAAATTTTAACAAAATTTTCTATTGATCAAAATATTCTGTTTATAAAGCAAAGGATATACATTTTTTTAATATTTTAATTATTTATTTGACAGAGATCACAAGCAGGCAGAGAGGCTGGCAGAGAGAGAGGAGGAAGCAGTCTCCCCGTGGAGCAGAGAGCCCAATGTGGGGCTTGATCCCAGAACCCTGGGATCATGACCTGAGCTGAAGGCAGCGGCTTAACCCACTGAGCCATCCAGGCACCCCAAGCAAAGGATATTTATGGTTATTTTTCTATACCTTGAAAAGTTGCACATTATTCCAGAGAAACTCTCTCTGATAACCTCTCTCTAATAAAATGTAATTACAAGAATTATGGAACCACTAATCTGAATTAAGACCCTTTTTTTCCTTAGAAAATGATCAAAGTTGACCCAGTAGTTGAGTGAAATTTTATGGATGGGCACAGCACCTGGATCATTTAAAATTTGATGATAATATCCCAAATGCCCAATTTGGCTCCATGTGACCTACTAATAAAAATGAAAATGTTCATGACATATAAGCCAATTTACTGGCAACTAATGACTCCAGTCTGTTAGAACATTCAGCTTTATAGCTATGCCTTCCATTTCTTAAAATTAATGGTTTGGACTTTTAGTTCTTTAAGATATTCTGGAGACAAAAATTTAAAACATTATTATTACTAGTGATTATTCTTCACTATTTCTTTCATTAATTTGTCTCAGTGTTTACCTCAAATAGTGGGCATTTCTGATGGGAAAAATAGAGGAAATAAGGAACTTTCTTTAATAAGAACATATATCCACATTGGCATGTATGTATACACATTGATTAAAAATTGAAAACAGATAAGTGGAAAGACAGTCCATGCTTACAAATTGAAAGAAATAATATTGTTAAAATGTCCATATTATCCAAAGAAATCCACAGATTCAGTGCAATTCCTATCAAAACTTCAATGGCATCTTTTCATAGAAATAGGAAAAAGAAAATCCTGAAATCTGTGAAGAACCACAAAAGATAGCCAAGGCAATCCTTAGAAATAATAACAGAGCCAGAGACAACAAACTTCCTGACTTTAAACTACATTGCAAAACTTTAGTAATCAAAAGAGTATACCATCGACATAAAAACAGACATATAGACCAGTGGAATGGAATAGAGAGTCCAGACTAAACCCAAATATATATGGTCAATTAATTTACAACAAAGGAGCCAAGAATATACAATGGAGAAAGGATAGTCAATTCAGTAAATGGGTTGGCAAAACTAAACATCCACATGTGAAGGAATGAAACTAGACATTCATAAGAATTATCTTGAAATGGATTAAAGACTTGAATGTAAGACCTGAAACCATAAAATCCCTAAAAGAAAATAAGGGATAAGCTCCTTGACATGAATCTTGGCAATGATTTTTTGGATTTAGCATCAAAAGTGAAGACAACAAAAACAAAAGTGAACAAGTGGAAATACATCAAATTAAAAAAAGTTTCTGCTCACAAAAAAAAATATCCATCAACAAAATGAAAAGACAACCTACTGAGTGGGGGAAAATATTTACAAATCATACATACATGATAAGGGGTTAATATCCAAAAAATATAAAGAACTCACATAACTTAATAGGAAAAATGTAATCTAATTTTTAATGGAGGACATATATAGACACTTTTCCAAAGAAAACATAAATGGCCAAGTACAATAAAAGCGACTAAATATCACTAATCAGCAGAGAAATGAAAATCAAAATCACATGAGATATCATGTAATAAATGCTGGAAATGTAAGTTGGTATGACCACTGTGGAAAGTAACATGTAGATTTGTAAGAAATTAAAAATGGAACAGCCATATGATCCAGCAATTTCACTTTTAGGTATATATCTGAAGAGAATAAAATCACTGTCTTGAAGAAATAGCTACATTTCCATGTTCTTTGCAGAATTATTTATAATAACCAAGACACAGAGACAACCTAGGTGTCCATCAATAAATGAATGGATAAATGAAATGTGCTACACACACACAGACACACACACACACACACACACACACTAGAATATTATTCAGCTATTAAAAAATAAGGAAGTCCTGTCGTTTACCACAACATGAATGGACCTTGGGGACATTATGCTAATTAAAATAAATCAAAGAAAAATAAATATGTGTGATCTCAATTATAAGTGAAATCCAAAAAACAAAACCTCATGGAAACAGAGAATAGATTGGTGCTTGCCAGAGGGCAAGGGGTGTAGGGATTTGGAAATGGGTTAAGATGGTAAAAAAGTACGAACTTCCAGTTATAACCAGCTATAAGATAATGAGTTCTGGGAATGTAAGGTACGCACAATTACTACAGTTATCATTCTATTGTATATTTGAAAATTGCTAAGAGAGTAGATCTAAAAGAGCTTGAAGATCTTGTCACTATGTGAGGTGATGAATGTTAACTAAATTTTTTTGTGGTGACCATTTCACAATATGTATATATATTAAACCGTTATGTTGTACACCTCAAATTAATACAATGTTGCATGTCAATTATATCTAAATAAACCTGGGGGGGGAGAAATTTACTTTAAAAATGCATAGTTGAAGCAAGATAACTTCTCTGTAAACATAATGCATACTAAAAAAGATTCTTCAGAATAATTAACACCACAAACTATACAGGTAACCATTTATAAATGTATTTTTCTAAAGCTTTGAAAGTCCTTATTGAGATTTAGTGAGTCTGGAAAATTGTTTACAGTGAATAGAAAAAGATAAAGAGGGGGAGTATGTGGAGACACTACTGTTGCTCGATAGCACACAAGTCCTAATAATAGGAGGCAGTGCAATGACAAAGAAGTATATATTGTTTAATGAACTTTCATCATGATGGCTCATAATCTGAGAATTGTGCAAAAACCTGTAGTACAGGCTGTTTCACATTTAGGTCATTAGAAAATTGCCTCTATCTCTAAGTCATAAACTCTTAAGGAATATTGTACTTTTTGTGATATATACATACTATATATATACATACACACATTTAGTGGTCACTCAGGAAATACTTATAGATGAAATTGTTTATCAAACAACAAAAAACTTGAAGTTACACTCTGAACTAAAGAATATTTAATAAAATTTCCTTTATTGAGATTTTTTTTCCCCTATAGAGAACAGCTTAGTAATTGGAAAGATTTAGGTGGTAGAGGATGGGAATAAGCTTGGCATCTTAGCTTTATATACTCCATCTTCATCTACTTGGACACGCTGAGTGAATGAGAGCAATGAGAACAATTAACGGTTAGTAATGCTTTTGATAAAACCTGAACTGTCTATGGATCCATCTGGGGAGAAGGGTTAATGGGAAAGACACAAATTGTCTCCTGGGTAAATAACCCATTTTTTCATTAAACATAACACACACACACACACCCCAGAACATTGGTGAACAGATATTGCTATTAGAGATTTTTTTACTCAGAACCTGGTATGGATGACAGAAGACTGAAATACAGACAGGACATTGGTCTTCACAATAAAATAATCATTTTTATCCTTCCCTGCTAGGTCATAGGGAAGAAAGCAAGGTTTAAGGTCACATTAGGACAAATAATGGAGAGATTTTTTTTAAGGCTTTAATCCAATATATTAAACATCTATTAATTTGTCAAGCATTGTCCTTAATACACACATAGTAGAGAATTTTCTTCATGTTCTTTACATTATAGAGAAACAAGAAATAGATATATTAAACAAATAAATTAATAGATACAATGTCAAGTGACAATATTCAATGTAAAATGATAAATACTATGGGGAAGATCCTTTTTCTTATTTTAAAATTGATCTCATTTTTTAAAAGTTCTTTATGTAATAAACACATTAATACTTCTTAGAAATATATATTTCAAATGCTATTTTTTCCTAAATTTATTCTCTTTTTTTCCCTAAAGAAAGAAAAATGCAATTTGATTATATTCTTCTGGGAAATTATGTCTTTAATCTATGCATATAATCAAGGGTTTCTTGTGCTCCAAACTCCATCGTTAATTTTCAGATTATCTGTATATCTGTATACTAAATTGAAGCTACAACGAGATGCTCATAATTAAATCAATCACCAAATATCTTTAAAAGTATAGACTGTGGAGGCGCTTGGGTGGCTCACTTGTTAAACATCTACCTTTGGCTCAGGTCATGATCCCAGAGTGCTAGGATTGAGCCTCACATCAGGTTTCTTGCTCCACAGGAAGCCTGCTTATTTTCCCACTCCCCCTACTCGTATTCCATCTCTCACCGTGTCTCTCTCTGTCGAATAAATAAAAAAAATCTTTTAAAAATTAAAAAAAAATAAAACATAGACTGTAGAGCACTGTAAAATAAAACAATAGGTATTGTCATTCATTTTAATATGGTTTTACTGAGAGTGCTATTGTTTATTTGCAAGGTAATATCCTTGTCAATGATAAATTTGTGTTGTTATAGTACCATGAAATTTCAACTAAATCTTGCACTTTTTTTTCTCTCAATTCTGGAATGATTAAAAAAATCTTGTTTTCTTCATTAGTTTTCATGAAAGCTAAGTAAAACAGCAATTTACATGCATTGTGATGGACATATTCAGATAGGCAACATGCCGCTTCCTAACTCTAAAAGGGTATGTGATTTTTTTACAATGATGTTTATGAAAAATTAGAGCTTTTAGACTTACTGAATTTCCTGTTCATCCATGCAAACTTGACATCACCACTGATTGACCTCCAATGGTCATTAGGAATTTGTATTTTAAAGAATTAGAGAAGAAATTAAAATTTAAACATGAAATAGTGTAGTATCTACTAAAAAAAAACTTATCTTAGCACAAATTAAATAAAGGATAGCACTATGTGAAGATAAAATCATTAGAAATGCAATTTAAGATATGCATAAGACCTATGGTTTAAAATCTCCATTTTAACCCTGATTATATAAATGTGAATTTGAATATGTTTAGATCTTAATGAACAGAGTCAGATCAATTGTAGTTCAAGAAATATTAAAGAGTTCCAACCTTAAGATTATAATGCACCATGTCTTTCAAGAAGAATACCACACTCTAGTACAATCTGAAGATATTTATTGATGACAGTCTAAAAAACTTCCAAAATATAGACCAGTTGAGATCTTTCTACAGAATTTTTATTATGGCCTTATATGATGGCAGCAATTTTTCTACCTGAGAGAGGGTATTAGGACTTTGAATTCTCTATGTGGGTGAATCATGTATCCTTGCAAAGGTAATGTGAGGTGTTTTGAAAATAGATCCATCGATCTGTAGTAGTGAGAAATAAAGTATGTCTTGTAATTTAATTTTTATGAATAAAGTTAATTCTAATCAAGAATCAGTATGCAACTTGGCAATATGTACTTTCTTTTAATGATGAACCAAATGAGAAGGTAAGTACTCAATCTCTTTGCAATAATGCAGTGTTCTACAGACAAAGAAAACAGATTTGAGATCAAATGGTAATTTTTAGGGAAGTGCAGTTTAGAACTGTCTCTCAGCCACAGAATTTTTCATAAAACTTTACAAGGTATCCTTTTTAGCCTTTGTTATGTGTAGTTTTACAGCTTCTCCTCGGTGTATTTTTATTCAAAAAGGAAAGAAAAGGTAGGTAAATAGAAGAAGCTGCTATAATCTGTAAATGCCCTGGAAGAAAAGAAGGATCATGACTAGCAGTCATTGTAATAGTGGTAACAGCAGCAGTAGGAGCAGCAGCAGCAGCAGTGGAAGGGACAAGAGTCCTCCCTTCTTTCCTTCCTTCCTGTATTTATTTCTTCCTCCTTTTCTTCTTTTTTTTTTCCTTTCTTTCACCCTATATTGTGTCGGGGACCGCCTCTGGTCGGGAAATTCCCCACCATTACAAGATGGCGCTTGGCTCACTGTCAGCAAAATAAGCTGCAAGTAAACAACCAACGTTCTGGTGAAGCCCGCCTAAAGGAGGACATAGTCATTGGCTGTTTCAAATTTAATCAGCATAGTAACAGGACTCTCATTGGCTCTCCCCATTGCTTGGCCCCTTATTGGTCACCCTGCCGCATATAAGCTAAGGAAGTTGACGAAATAAACAGATGAAGCATTAACACCATACCAGGCTGATTGTCATTCTTGCGGGCCGAGGGCAACAATATTGCTTTTCTCTTTCTTTCTTTCTCGTTCTTTCTTTCTTTCAATTTGATAGTTTAATAGATGGTAGGTTATCAGTACCAGATGCCTTCCTCTGAAGGTGAATGCTTTGACTTCATTTCAGCTGGAAGTTCCCAGAGAAGCAGAATAGAGTAACTCTGGATTCTAACTGAAAGAATTTCAAAATCTAACCTCTGTTGCCTAATAGTTGCATTTTGTTTTGTTTTAAGTTGGTCCTTCCAAACATTTGTTAGAAGTAGTTCCCAGTCATGCAATAAAGGAAGAAATAATATATCCTGATTTATGGGTTTCAGTGAGGATCAAATTTTAAAATATGTTTAAAATAGTCAGACCATGCCTGACACATTAAGCACACAAATACAAAGTTAACTTCTATTATACTCTCTTTTATTGTTGAGGAAACTAAAACTTAAATTTTTGAATAACATTCTATATAACTAACCAGTTTCAAAGCCAGGATTGACCCCAAGTTTTCTATGATTGTTAAATGCAACTTGTTGCTTTTTTAATTTGTCATTTGTAAGCATTAGATGTATGAGCTATTTTTACTTCATGGACTTCATAATCTAATTTATAATCTCATTTAATTAATTTTGCTCCTCAAAAAGTAAAAACAAAAATACCCTACAACCCAGCAATTGTACTATTAGATATTTAACCAGAGATACAAAAATACTAATTTGAAAGGATGCATGTACTTTGTTTATAACGGTGCTATCTACAATAGTTAAATTATACAAAAATAGCTCAAGTGTCCATGGACTGATGAATTTATAAAGAAGAAAGGATATGTATATATAATGGAATATTATCCAGCCATAAAAAGAATGCAATTTTGCCATTTTCAATGACATGGAGAGTAAAATGCTGAGTGAAATAAGAGTCTGAGAAAGACAAATACTATGTCATATGATTTCATCCATATATGGAATTTAAGAAACAAAACAAATGGCAGAGGGAAAAAAGAGAGAGAGAGAGAGAGAGAGGCAAACCAAAAAATAGTCTCTTAACTATAGATAACAAACTGAGGGTTACCAGAGGAGAGGAAGATGGATGGATGGGTAAACAGGTAATGATGATTAAGGCATACACTTGCTGTGAGGAGCACCAGACATCGATTGTATAGGAGTGTTGAATTACCATATTATACACTTGAAACTAGTGTTACACTATTTGTTAACTAACTGGAATTTAAATATAAACCTTAAAAAAAGTCAGGCTGTCTTTTTATAAACACAGATGATTTATGTTTTTCATTATTGGCATAGGATTATTTTTTTTGCTCTGAGTTTATGCTGAATTATCAATATTTTCTCTAAGTGAAAGTTTCTCTAGAACTTCTGTTCACAACCTTCTGTTTTATTTTTTTTGGTTACTGATAAAAGCAAAGCTAACTTGGTATTCCAACAAGCAACTCTGATTTACATTAACTCTGTGTTATATATTTATTTACTTCATTGTATTTATGAAAAACAGTGAATAGAGAGGCACACTTTTCTGAGTAAAAAATAATTTTGCTTAATATTAATAAAGAAAATAAGGAACTTAAAAATATTACTAAACTCACTATGGAGTGAGAATAATGAATTATACACTGAATAGTTAGCATATACCCAAGTGCAGATGCACACATAGAGTAAATTACAAGCATTATATAATATGAATCTGGTGTGAATGTAAATGATTTGGAACTAGAGCAATAACACATTTCAAATCAAACAAGATAGACTACTTTGGATCTGTTGTTAATTTTCTACATTTTTATTTACAATTTCTCCAGCTAGACTCTTTTTTCTTCTTTTTTTAAATTTACTTTTTATTTATTTTCAGCATAACAGTATTCATTATTTTTTCACCACACCCAGTGCTCCATGGAATCCGTGCCTTCTATAATACCCACCTCCTGGTACTCCAACCTCCCACCTGCCCACCACTTCAAACCCCTCAGATTGTTTTTCAGAGTCCAGCTAGACTCTTTTTTTGTAATTAAATGTTTTAAAGTGTGTGTGTGTGTGTGTGTGTGTGTGTGTGTATGTGTGTGTGTGTTGTCACTGTTGTTTTATCTATGGAAATACATATGGAAAATTGATAATGTGCCTCAGGTCATACAGTTGGAAACCAAAAAATACTGTACTTGAACCTGGAACATTTGACACATAGCCCAGTACTTTTTGCTAAATGATCTTCTTCACAAGCCAAATTTCTGACTTTTGGGAAATCAGGAGTGTAACAGAAATTAATATTACATTTGATGCAGGATTTTAGGATATTTGGAGTCCCCAGTAAATATGTAAACAGCTCTTTTGAATTAAAAAACTTTGAAAATGGTTCTGAGGTAACTTGCAAGTTGTTACCTTACCCTGTCTTATCTGTGCATATCATATTATACTAGCATGTTGGAGAGTTAGATATAGTCTGTCTGCAAAAGCACAGGTGATTATGTGTGTCTATGTATGCTGACAAGTAGTACAAGAATGATCATTTGAATGGATTTAAAATCACTCTCAATATAAAAATGTTAAATTAACTTTATCTAATTTAAAACAACAGAAGACACAAATTTACCAATATCTGTTATTTTCTCCACTTAAAAGCTTGTATTGGCCAACATCATTAAAACTTAGATTCTTTCTGTGTTTCCACTTCATTATTCTTTATAATATCTTTGATGTCCTTGTAAAACAAACATCCTCTGCACAGAAACTCCAAGGAATGATCATGTGTGGGAGATTGTGAGCCAATGACAAAAAGGTTTGAAGATGCAGAGAGAAAGAATGGTTGATACATTATCTTATATTATCAGTATGTGAGTTCTTGTACCATTTTTCTCATTTTTTTCTTCAAACATAAACTTCTCACATCGTCACTTATATTACTTATTTTATTATTATTTTAAGGAGGAGTTAAGATGGTGGAAGAATAGGGGAATCCTAAGCTTCTTCATCCCTAGAATACAGCTAATTATCAAATCATTCTGAACACCAAAAAAATCAATCTTAGATCTGAGATAATAAAACTGCAAGTCTTCAAGTAGAAAACTGGCCATTTTCTGGGAGGTATGGGTTGATTTTGATCCTTAACAAAGGATGGTTTGATTCTTTTTTTTTTTTTTTTTAAAGATTTTATTTATTTATTTGACAGAGAACACAAGTAGGCAGAGAGGCAGGCAGAGAGAGAGGAGGAAGCAGGCTCCCTGCTGAGCAGAGAGCCCGATGCGGGACTCGATCCCAGGACCCTGAGATCATGACCTGAGCCGAAGGCAGCGGCTTAACCCACTGAGTCACCCAGGCGCCCGGATGATTTGATTCTTAACAAAGGATGCTGCAGAGTGGAGGGAGCCAAAGTATTATAAAAAGTAGTGAGTAAAATATGAAATTTTAGAAGTCTGCCGCCAATGAGGTCATGCTCGACTTTAAGGTGCTCAGGTAGAGAAGCAAGGCAGAGACCCAGGGATGGACAGCATGGTCTGAGGATCTCCTTGGTCACAAGAAGAATGGGTGGTGCCAACATGTTGTACTGTTCCCAGGCATAGGAGCAGGGCCTCCGGCTGAGGGCAGCTAGTCTGTGTGCTGGCTCTCTGCTCTACCTTGTCATAAATACTGAACCACTGCACAAACAAATGGCAAAAACATGGCAAGACCCTCCCCCAGAGGATCAGCCTCGGTTGACACCACAGGAGTCTCTCAAATTTAGAGTTTAGAAACCCAGCCATGCACCTGAGATAAAACTAGCTCAGACACAAAAAGGGTGAAGGCAGGCATCTGAGAGAAGCCAGGTACACAAGCCGGGTGATTTGATTGCTCCTCTGTGAGGGCTGCCTGGGGATTGGAGGGCACAAACTCTTAGCTTCCTGCCCATCAGGGCTGAAATCTTCTGGAAGCAAAACAACACCACCTAGTGGAGATGAGATGTGCTTACAATAAACCCTGCCACTTACCCTTATGGGTACATCTCCACGACGCAAGTAGGTCTGCAAATCAACAGGCCAGAAGAGAATGGCAAGATATATTCAAGGTACTAAATGCGAAAAAAAAAAAAAAAAAAGAATATATATATATATATATATATATATATATATATATATATATAGCCAAGAATACTTTATTGATAGCAAGGCTCTCTTTCAGAATAGGAGAGATAGAGTTTCCCAGACAAACAAAAACTGAAGGAGTTCATGACCACTAAATCAACCCTGCAATAAATATTAAGGGGGAATCTTTGAGTGAGGGAAAAAAGACCAAAAGCAAGAAAGAGTAAAAAAAGAACATCAACAGAAACAACAAATCTACAGGTAACACAGTGTCAATAAATTCATATGTATCAATGCCGCTGCCAGTCGGCGACAGGAGAAGAATTAGGCACAAACAAGTCAGCTGCAAGATATTGGGAGCAGGGGACAACAGTCAAAAAGACTGCTGCTATGAGCAACTCCATAGTCTCACTTTTATTAGATAAAAACAATAGCCAAAAGAAGGACCGATGAAGGTCAAATGTTAGTCACATGTCTTGCAGACAAGCAAGGAGAAGGATAAAGTTTATAGTTAACCAAGCACATTCAAAGGACCATCTAAAAAACAACAGGCGCTTCTGGGATGAGAAAGGAGTGATAACGGAAAAGGGAAGCAGGCAAGCAGGGGGTATTTCCTTCCACCCTGAGCTAACTGGGCATTCCCGGGTGCTCGGCTTCCCTGAAGCAGGTGGCGTCCTGCCCTGGGCAGGCCAGACATTCCCAGCTGCCCAGCTTCTGTGAAGGGGCGGCCTTCTGCCCTAAGTGAACCGAACATCCCCAGCTGCCCAGCTTCACGGTCGTATATCATCCCTCTCCCCAAAGACCCATTGCCAGTATATGTTTTTCTTAAGGTTATATCTAAATGTGCTTGGCAACTAGTAAAATCCTCCAGGGGTTATAGTTTAAGTAACAAATTGTTCTGAGGGGCAGTAGCATATCTATAATCACTGTGAATTTAACTGGGCTAAATACTCCAAATAAAAGACATAGGGTATCAGAATGGATATTAAAAAAAAAAAAAAAAAAAAGAAGACCCACATATGTATATATGCCTATAAGGGACTCATTTTAGACCTAAATACACCTGCAGATTGTGAGTGAAGAGATGGAGAACCATCTATCATGTATCATGTTAATGAACATCAAAAGAAAGCCAGAGTAGCCCTACTTCTATCAGGCAAGCTAGATTTTAAACCAAAGACTGTAACAAGAGATGAAGAAGCGCACTTATAGCATAATTAAGGAGTCTGTCCATCAAGAAAAACTGACAATAGTTAATATTTATGCCCCTCATTTGAGAGCACCCAAATATGTAAATTGATTAATAATAAACATAAATAAATTCATTGATAATAATTTAATAATAGTAGGGGACTTTAACATCCATTTACAGAAATGGACAGGTCATCTAAGCAGTAAATCAATAAGGAAAATACTGGCTTTGAATGACACTGGAACAGATGGACTTAACAGATATATTCAGAACATTTCATCTGAAAGCAGAATACACATTCTTTCAAGTGCACATGAAACATTCTATAGAATAGGTCACATACTGAGTCATGTATCAGATTTCAGCAAATACAAGAAGATTGAGACCATACTGTGAATATTTTCAGATCATAATGTTATGAAACTTGAACCATAAGAAAAGTTTAGGAAAACTATGAATGCATGGAAGTTAAAGAATATCCTACTAAAGAATAAATGGGTTAACAAGGTAGTTAAAGAAGAAATATGAAAGTAAATGGAAGCAAATTAAAATGAAAACACAACAGTCCAAAACCTTTGGGATACAGCAAAGGCGTTCTTAAGAAGGTAGTTTATAGCAATACAAGCCTACATCAAGAGGGAAGAAAAGTCTCAAGTACACATCCCAACATCTAAAGGAACTAAAAGGAACAGCAAAGTAAAACCTAAACCTAATAGAAGGGGGATAGTTAAGATTAGAGCAGAAATAAATGATATAGAAGCAAACAAACAAAAATCAATATTGCATATCAACAAAGCTAAGAGCTGGATGTTTGTGAAATTAATAAAACTGATAGAGTCCTAACCAGACTTATCGAAATGGAAAGATAAAGGACCTACATAAATAAAATCATGAATGAAAGGAGAGAGATCACAACCAATAACACAGAAATACAAACAATTTTAAGAAAGTATGTGAAAAATTTTATGCCAACAAACAGGGCAATCTGGAAAAAAAGAACAAATTCCTAGAAGCTTACAAACTACCAAAACTGAAACAAAAATAGAAATTTGAAAAGACCCATAACAAGCAAAGAAATTGAATCAGAAAACAAAAATATCCTAACAAAAGCCTGGGACCAGATGGCTTCCCAGGGGAATTCTATCAGGCATTTAATAAAGAATTAATACCTATTTTCCCCAAACTGCCCCCCAAAAATAGAAACAGAAGCAAAACTTCCAAACTCATTCTATGAAGCCAACATTACCTTGACTCTAAAACCAGACAAAGACCACACTAAAAAGGAGGATTATAGGCCAATATCCCTGAAAAAAATTAATGCAAAAATTTTCAACAAGATTCTAGCAAATTGAATCCAACAATACATTAAAGGAATTATTCACCATGCTCAAGTGGGATTTATTCCTATTTATTCATGATTGTTTCAATATTTGCAAAGCGATCAACGTGAAATATCACATTAATAAAAGAAAGGATCAGAACCATATGATCCTCTCAATAGATGCAGAAAAAGACTTTGACAAAATACGGTATCAATTCTTGAAAAAACCCTCAACAAAGTGGAGGAAAATGAAACATCTTAACATTATAAAGGCCAGATATGGATGACCCACAGCCAATATCATCCTCACTGGGGGAAATCTGAGTGATTTTCCTCTAAGGTCAGGAACAAGACAGGGATATCCACTCTCACCATTGTTATTCAACATAGTTCAGGAAGTCTTAGCCACATCAGACAACATAAAGAAATAAAAGGCATTTAAGTCAGCAAGGAAGGAGTCAAACTTTCACTATTTGCAGACAGCATAATAGTCTATAGAAAACTAAAAACATGCCACCAAAAGATTGTTAGAACTAATACATGATTTCAGCAAAGTTGGATGATAGAAAATCAAAATGGAGAAAGCTGTTGTATTTCCATACATCAATAACAAAAACAGAAGGAAGGAAAATCAAGGAATCAATCCCATTTACAATTGTACCAAAACCAATAAGATACCTAGGAATAAACCTAACCAAAGAAAGAAAAGATTTGTGCTCTGAAAACTATAGAACACATATGAAATAAATTGAAGTGGACACAAAGAAGAGGAAAGACAATCCATGCTCATGTATTGGAAGAATAAACATTGTTAAAATGGCTATACTATCCAAAGCAATCTACACACTTAATCCAGTACCTATCAAAATACCACTAGCATTTTTCACAGACCTAGAACAAATAATCCTGTAATTTTTGTTTGTATGGATCTGCAAAAGACCCTAAAAGACAAAGCAATCTTGAAAAATGGAGACATCACAATCCTAGATCTCAAGATATATTATGAAGCTGTAGCCATCAAGACAGCATGGTACTATCCAGAAATGGACCCACAATGGTATAGCCAACTAATCTTTTACAAAGCAGGAAAAACGACAGTCTCTTCAAAAAACGGTGTTGGGAAAACTGAACATCAAAATGCAGAAGAATGAAACTGGACCATTTCTTTATACAGTATACAAAAATAAACTCAAAACAGATGAAAAACCTAAATGTGAGATAGGAAGCCATCAAAACAGGAGAGCACAGGCAGCAACCTCTTTAAACTAAGTTGTAGAAACTTCTTACAAACATACTGCCTAAGAGAAAAGAAACAAAAACAAAAATGAACTATTGGCACTCAATCATGATAAAAACTTCGTACCACAGAGGAAACAACCAACAAAACTGAAAGTCAGCCTATAGAATGGGAGAAGATATTTTCAAATGACATATCTGATAAAGGGTTAGTATCCAAATTCTATAAAAAACTTAGAAAACTCAATACCTAAAAACAAATAATCCAATTAAGAAATGGGCAGAAGACATGAAGAGACATTTTTCCAAAGAACACATCCGGATGGCCAACAGACACATGAAAAGATGCTCAACATCACTCATCATCAAGGAAATATTAATCAAAACCACTACGAGAGAGCCCAGATATCCATCAACAGATAAATAGATGAAGAAGATGTGAGATATACAGAGATAGAGATAGAGATAGATGACATAGATAGAGATGGATATATAGATGATATAGATATAGATATATAATGAAATATGCAGCCATTAAAAATGAAATCTTCCCATTTACAATGATGTGGATGAAACTAGAGGGTATTATGCTAAGAGGGATAAGTCAATAAGGGAAAGACAATTATCATATGATCTCAATTAAGTGTTGAATTTAAGAAATAAGGCAGAGGATCATAGGGGAAGAGAGGAAAAAATAAAACAAGATGAAACCAGAGAGGGAGACAAATCATAAGAGATTCTTAAGCACAGGAAACAAAGAAAGGGTTGCTGGTTGGGAATGGGGTGTAGGGATGGGGTAACTGGGTGATGGACAATGGGGAGGGTACATGTAGTCAGTGAGCACTGAGTACTATATAAGACCGATGAATCACAGACCTGTACCTTTGAAACAAATAATACATTATATGTTAATTAATTAAATTTAAACTAAATATATATGTATGTACACATGTGTGTATATGTACATATATACACATATATGTGTATATATATATGCATATATATATATATATATATATATATATATAAAACAAACAGAAAAAAAAACACCTATGAGATACCACCTCACACATCTCAAAATGGCAAAATTTAACAAGGCAGGAAACAACAGGTGTCGGCAAGGACATTGAGAAACTTACACTATTGGTGAGAATGCAAACTGATATAGCAACTCTGGAAAGCAGTATGGAGGTTCCTCAAAATTAAAAATAGAATTTCCCTATGACCCAACAATTGTATTACTAGGTATTTACCCAAAAGATATAAAAATATTGATTCCAAGGGGCATATGTACCATGATATTTATAGTAGTTGTACCAACAATAACCAAATATGGGAAGAGCCCAAACATCTATTGACTGATGAACTAACTCTCTTCTCTCTCTCTCTCTCTCTCTCTCTCTCCCTATATATATATATATATATATATATATATATATATATATATATATATAGGATTATTACTCATCCATCAAAAAGAATGATACCTTGCCATTTGCAATGATGTGTATAGTGAGTGTATTATGCTAAGCAAAACACATCAGAGAAAGACAAATACCATATGATTTCACTCACATGTGAAATTTAAGAAACAAAACAAATGAACATGGGGAAAGGGAAAATAAGAAAGAGAGGTAAGTAAACCAAAAAAGACTCTTAACTATGATGAAGGGTAGATGTGCAAGAGATGGGCTAAATGGATAATGGGTATTTAGGGCACTTGTTTTGTTGAGCATTGGGTCTTATATGTAAATAATGAATCACTAATTTCTACTCCTGAAACCAATATTACACTATATGTTTAACTAACTGAATTCAAATAAAAATTTGCAAAAATAAATAAATAAATAAGTAAATTTAAAACAATACACACACATACACACACACCAACACATCTGAGCTCATTTCCTTTGATTATGTTGAGCTTTACCATATAGCTCATTTTCGATTTGGGTATAAATTATCCTTTTGGAAATAGGTGAGCAGCCTATTATGGCAGGTATGTTTCTGTTTCTATGTCTTTCCCGAACTCTATTTGATGTTCATTTGAGTTTCCTCTGGGGATCATAATGGATTTTAGAAACAAACAAACAAACAAACAAAACTTTGAAATAGGCTAAATCAATATATCACTTGAGTAAAATCCAAGGACAAATTGTATATAAATCTGAAAAGTAATCACTTATACTGTTTTTCATCTCCTTTTTTCTGCTGCTGTGTTGCATAGCATAGTACATCAGTGTATGTACTATAGTACTTCAACATGACTCCACTGACAAATGCTTAAGAGCTTCAATAGCTTAATGACAACATTTTATATAAAAGTCAAACTCTTTTATATCATTAAAATGTCAGAAAAAATCTTAAGACTAAAAGATTAGTTCTTTTGAAAGTAAAAGTCCAAATATCTTCAAGCACACACACATACACACACAAAAAAAATAAGTAAGTAAATTAAGGTCAAAGAAATACTTAACTCTCCCAAGTTAAAAGTATTTACTTAATTTAAATCTTTACTTCAAATTCTTATATTAAACTTTTAATTTCCCCAAAGTTGTTATTCTTTTTTTAAAGATTTTATTTATTTATTTGAAAGAGCGATACAGGACCTGAAGTCATGATCTGAGCTGAAGGCAGGTGCTTAACTGACTGAGCCAACCACGCATTCCCCAAATTTATCATTCTATTCAATCTCAGAGTGAAACCTTTCTCATACCTTGAATAAAAGAAAAGTACCTTCATCAACAGTTTTTTTCTGAGAACATTTCATTCAAGGTCTCACAAATATATGAAAATAGAATTGCCCTATGACCCAACAATTGCATTACTAGGTATTTACCCAAAGGATATAAAAATATTGATTCCAAGGGGCATGCCTACCCTGATATTTATAGTAATTGTATCAACAATGTAATTAATGTAGTTCACTACTGAATTTTCCAAAAGAGTTCTAAAGGCTTTTAGGAGGTGGGATTATGGACATTGGGGAGGGTATGTGCTTTGGTGAGTGCTGTGAAGTGTGTAAACCTGGTGATTCACAGACCTGTACCCCTGGGGATAGAGTATTATGCCTCCATCAGAAAGGATGAATACCCAACTTTTGTAGCAACATGGACGGGACTGGAAGAGATTATGCTGAGTGAAATAAGTCAAGCAGAGAGAGTCAATTATCATATGGTTTCACTTATTTGTGGAGCATAACAAATAGCATGGAGGACATGGGGACTTAGAGTGGAGAAGGGAGTTGGGGGAAATTGGAAGGGGAGGTGAACCATGAGAGACTATGGACTCTGAAAAACAATCTGAGGGTTTTGAAGGGACGGGGGGGTGGGAGGTTGGGGTACCAGGTGGTGGGTATTATAGAGGGCACGGATTGCATGGAGCACGGGTTGTGGTGCAAAAATAATGAATACTGTTATGCTGGAAATAAAAAAAAAATAAAAATAAAATTATTTAAAGGCAGACACTTTCATATTTACCAAATTCATACCCAAGCCATAGAATTGTCATAACAAGCATTTGTGTTTCAAAAGCTCATTGCTTACTAGTGGTTGTTACTAAGTGACTACACCTGAGAAATCATAAATATAGGTCAAGAAATTGTTTATTACCAGCATATCCAAAGTATTCCACATGCCACTTCTAGATCATTCCTTCTTTCTCCTTCTCAAATGTAAACACTATCTTGAATTTTTAAACTTATAGATGTTTGTCACTTTGGGAACTCTAAAAAGCGGTACCATATGGTGTCTATTCTTTTTTGTGTAGCTTTTATTCATTCAAAATTTTCCATGTGATATTAATCCATGTTCTTATTAGTATATGTTTATTTTTACTGCTATGTAGTATTTCATTGTATGAATAAAAAATTGGATTTATTTATTCAAATGTTGATGGGTATTTGGGTTTCTTCCAACTTGGTATTCTTCCAAATGGTGCAGCTAAGAAAAATTTATACATATATTTTGTTGCTTATGTGCATGTATATTGAGTATAAACCTAGGAGTTAAAAATTCAGGGCCATTGCGTAGGTACATGTGCAATGCTGACAGACAATGTCAAAATAGTTTTCTTAGTGGTTTTACCTAATTACACTCCCAATAGATGCTCAGGGAAATTATTTGCTAAGACTGTTTATCATGAATGGATGTTGAATTTCATTACATGTTTTTTTTTTTTCTGAATCTAATGTAATAATCAATTATTCTTCTTCTTTATTCTGTTAATGTGTTGAATTACACTAATAGATTTTCAAGTGTCAAAACAACGCTGTGTTCCTGGAGGGGAGGGAAAAATGTTGGTTTGGCTTATGGCATATTATCTATCTACCATCTATCATCTGTCTATTGCTGCATACATAGTATATACATTTTTTTTAGTATATACATTTTTTAAAGACTTTATTTATTAATTTGACAGAGAGAAAGAGTACAAGCAGGGTGAATGGCAGGAGAGGTAAAGGGAGAAGTAGGCAGAAGAAGAGGAAGAAGCAGGCTCTCCACTGAGCACAGAGCCTGATGTGGGGCTGGATTCCAGGATCCTGGGACCATGACCTGAGCCAAAGGCAGATATTTAACTGACTGAGCCACCCAGGTGCCCCTATACTTAGTAAATTGGTTAAGATTTTTACAATAATGATCAAAAATGAGATTAATGTCTTTTTTTTTTCTTAAAATTTCCTGTCATGTCTATAGCAGGTTTTTATAATAAATGTAGGCTAATGTCATGAAATAATACAATAATTGGTCACCTTATTCTGATTTCTGGAAGTGTTGGCATTTTTAAATTCTTATTAATTAATTAATTAATTAATTTATTTATTTATTTTGCAATGTTAGTTGAGTTTACTATTGAAGCCATCTCAGTGTGAAGGTTATGGAAATGTGTTTGTGACAATTTTTAATTGTGAATTTGTTCGCTGTTCCAATGATCAGTTTCTGGATAAGAACTTATGTCCAAGTTTAGCAGCTCTAAATGATCATTTTATATTGTGGGTCAGGAATTTGGGGACAGCTTATCTGGGTTCATTTATGGGATAACTTTATCCCAGCCAAATACTGGCTGAGGATGCAGTCCCTTGAAGATTCAGTAAGGCTAACATCAAACATGTCTCACTTACATTGCTTTGACCTGATACTGGTTTTCTGTAGGGAGCTCATCTGAAGCTTTCAAGTGTTTATTCATGGCCTCTCCAGACAGCAGTCTCAGAATAGCTGAACTCACATGGTGACTGGCTTTACCCAGAGCAAGTGTCCCATAATAAAAAGGCAGAAGCTGCATAGCCTTGAATTTTGTCTTGATGAGCTATCAGTTACTGAGGGAGATGTGTTAAAATGTTTCAGTATGAAATCTTCAGCTATTTCTCTCTGTAGTTTCTCAAATTAAAAAAAAAATGATTTTTACATTGGTTCTCACTTCTCATTTTGGGACTCAAAGTCATGAAGGTTAGACAACTTGATATTGTCTCACAGACACTCAAACTCACCACATATCTTCCAATTTTTTCCTTCCATTTAAATCCATAGTTTCTATTATTATGTTTTCAAGTTACTGATATTTCCTTCTGCAATATCTAATCTGCAATTCATCTCTGCCAGTGAACCTCCTAGTGCAGACAATATATGCTCATCTCTGGAATATTCACTTAGTTTGGTTTTAAGTCTTCCATTTCTTTATTCTATCATGCATTTCTTCAAGTGTGTGAGTGTATTTATAATACTTTAAAGAATGCCTGCTAATCTCGTACCTTTATCAGTTCTGGATCTCTTTCTGGTTACTGATTTTTCTCCTGGTTGAGGGCCACATTTTCCTGATTTTTACAGGTCTAGCAATCTTTGTATCAGAGTCTTCACATCATGAATTTTACATTCTTGAATGGTATAATTTATTATTTTGCTTTATCAATGTTGGGCTTTGCTCTGGTAAGAAGTTATTTTATTTGGAGAGCACCTTGATTTTTTACTGCCTGGGTTTTTTGTTTGTTTGTTTTACTTTTTTGGGTAATAGAACATTTATCTTAGTATTAGTTTAGTCATTTACTAAGGAATAACCCTTGAAGTTTCTCTATTGAAGATTCTTTTTTGTGAGGATTTTCAACATTGGTTGGTAGAACTTGAATGTCCAAGTCCTGCATAGAAATTGTTCAACATACAGGTTTTTGATTATTTTTTTCCAGCTTCATGGAGTTTCATCCTATGTATGCATGGTTTGACATTTACCAACAGACTCAAAAGTTTTCTTTTCAGATTTCTAGATCTTTTTATCTATGTTTTCCCTTTCTCTCCTCACTCTACCCTATACACTCCAGCTCCCACAGTTTCCTTGAATCTGATCTCTGTCTCTTTAGTATAGAAATACTACCATGCCTTACTAATATGTCATTGCACATTAGACTTGAATCTCTGATTATGGGGGAATGATTCAGTGCAGCCTAGCCATATTTGGGACAAAACAATTGTAAATAAAAACAAAAATATGATAGTAAATTTTACAGTGGTCATCGGTCAGTTATAACATTATCACAACAAAATAATTTATTATTAAGATTTCTATGACCAACCTTAAACCTTTCAATACAAACTTATAAATCAAATCATATTTCTTAAGCTGAAAAAAGTAAAAAAAAATTGGGGGTAGATAGCATTAGTGTATTACTATATAAAGATTATAATTTGATAAATTTAAGCAAAAATGTAAATAATACTTTAGACTCAGAAATACATAAATATTTGATTTAAATGAAAGAGATGATTGTGGTCTTCCATTATTGTGAATATTATTTTTATTGATTTCTCTACTGGTGAAGGTTTATTAGGTATTTCTAGTAAACTTCTTGTCTTCTAAACCTTATTAAGCCTGGATAAAAAATTAATAATCTTTACTAATCTATTACTCTTTAATAATCTATTACTTTAATAATCTTTAATAATCTATTACTTTAATAATCTTTAATAATCTTTAATATTCTATTACTCCATTCCAAATGCATTTGCAGAACAAAGGATTAAAAAAAGCTTCACAGCATCATGTTAGTATGAAGAGAAACTGTATACTGCCATGATTAAGGACGCACTATGCCAAAGGTTCAGAAGATAGCCTACTTACGTTTATCCTGGTTTCACTAGCTACTATTATGAAATTCATGATGTTATTTAATTTTTCTTTGTCTATGTTATTCTCTTATAAGTGTATTTCTGTGATGTTGGTTGTGATCTCACTTCTTTTTGTCATGATTTAATTTATTTGGATCTTTTTTTTTTCCTTTTTATAAATCTGGATGTGGTTTATCAATTTTATTAACTTATTAATTCTTTTGAACAACCAATTCTTAGTTTGGTTGATCTGTTCTATTTGGTTGTTGTTCTTTTCATTTTTTCCCATATCATTTATTTCTACTCTAATCTTAGTTATTTCTCTTCTTCTATTGGCTTTCAGTTTTATTTGCTATTTCTTTTTAGTTCCTTTAGGTGTAAGGTTAGGTTTTGTATTTGAGACCTTCCTTCCTTCTAGAGGTATGCCTGATTGCTATGCATTTCCCTCTTATGACCACATATACTGCATCCCAAAGGTTCTGGACTGTCATGTTTTCATTTTCATTTGTTTCCATGGACCTTTTTATTTATTTCTTAATTTCCTGGTTCACCAATTCACTTTTTAGATAGGATGTTCTTTTTTAATTGCATTTGAAAAAATTATTTTTTTGTTTTTAATTATTATCTATTTATTTATTTATTAATGACAGAGAGAGAGAGAGAGAGAGAGATCACAAGTGGACAGAGAGGCAGGTGTTTGGAGCAGGGGAGGAGGTTTCCTGCTGAGGAGAGACCCAGATGCTTGATCCCAGGACCCTGAGATCATGACCTGAGCTGAAGGCAGCGGTTTAACCCACTGAGTCACCCGGGCTCCCCTAGATAAGATTTCCTTTAACTTCTGTGTATTTATACATTTTTTTTCCAATTTTTTTCTTGTGGTTGACTTCAAAGTTCATAGCATTGTGATCTGAAAATATGCATGGTATGATCTCAATATTTTGTACTCAATATTTTTGTATAATATTATTGTACTGTACTTGTACAAGCTTTTTGTACTTGTCTGATTTGTGACCCAGTATGTTATCAAGTCTAAAGAATACTCCATGTGCCTTTGAAAAGGATGTGTACTATGCTACTTTAGGATGAAATGTTCTGTATACATCTGTTAAGTCCATCTGGTCCAGTGTGTCTTTGAAATCATTGTTTCTTTGTAGATTTGCTGCTTAAATGATTTGTCCATTTCTGTAAGTGGATGTCAAAGTCCCCTACTACTGTTATATTGTTATCAATGAGTTTCTTCATGTTTGCTATTAATTTATATATTTGGGTATTCCAAAGTACCCAAGGCATAAATATTTACAATTATTTGATCTTTTGTTTGGGTAGACTCTTTATTATGATGCATTTCCCTTCTTCATCTCTTATTACAGTCTTTGGTTTAAAATCTGTGTGTCTAATTTGTTAAGAATGGTCTCTCTGGCTTTCATTTTATCTCCATTAGTATGGATGGTTCTCCATCTCCTCTCTTTCAGTGTACTGGTGTCTTTAGGTTTAATGAGTCTCTTCTAGGCAGCATATAGATGGGTCTTTTTTCTTTTTTTTTTTTTTTGTCTTTATTTTGTTTTGTTTTGTTTTTCCATTCTGATATGTTATGCCTTTTGATTGGACCACTTAGTCCATTTACATTTATACAAGAGTGATCAGTTATAGATAGGAATTTATTGCTATTGTATTACCTTTACACTTTTTGTTTCTGGAAATTTTCTCTGCTTCTTTCTAAACTTTATTGCTTTTTTTGTTTCTTTCCCACTCAAAGAATCCCCTTTAATATTTCTTATAGGGCTGGTTTAGTGGTCATGAACTCCTTCAGTTTTTGTTTGAATGACAGTCTTGCTGGGTAAAGTGTTCTTGGCTACAAATTTTTCCCAATCAGCACATTGATTATACAATGCCACTCTCTTCTGGCCTGCCAGGTATTTGTGGAGAGATCTGTTGCTAACCTTACTTACCTTCCTATGTAGGCTAGTGATTTTTTTTTTTTTTTTACCTTGCTGCTTTTTAGTGTTCTTTCCTTATCTCCATATTTTGCAAATTTTACTGATATGTCTTGGTGTAGCCTGGCTTTTGTTGATTTTGATGGAAGTTCTCTCTGTGCCTCTGCGATTTGGATGTCTCTTTCCCCAGATCAGGAAGTTTTCAGCTATAATTTTCTTAAATAAACCTTCAACCCCCCCCTTCTTTCAGGATGCCTATGATATGAATGTTTTTATATTTCATGGAGTTGCTGGTTCCCTAAACCTACATTTGTGATTCAATATTTTTTTTAATTTTTTATAAACATATATTTTTATTCCCAGGGGTACAGGTCTGTGAATCACCAGGTTTACACACTTCACAGCACTCACCAAAGCACATACCCTCCCCAATGTCCATAATCCCACCCCCTTCTCCCTGGGGGCTTAAGTGGGTAGGAGAAGAATCAATGAAACAAGATGGGATTGGGAGGGAGACAAACCATAAGTGACTCTTAATCTCACAAAACAAACTGAGGGTTGCTGGGGGGAGGGGGTTTGTGATTCAATATTTTTATTTCCCTATTCTTTTCATTTTTCATTATTTTATCTTCTATATCACTTATTTATTCCTCTGCCTCTTCCATTCTTATGGTGATTATGTCCATTCAGTTTTTCTTCTCAGTTATAGCATTTTCATTTTGGCCTGACTAGTGTTTAGGTTTTTATCTCTGTGGCAAGGGGGTTTCTATGGTTTCTTCTATGGTTTCTCGAGCTCAGCTAGTATCCTTATTATTGTTTTAAATTCTGATTCAGGTATATTACTTATGTCTATTTTAATTAGCTCCCTGGTTATGAACTTTCTTGTTCTTTTTTGCGGGAGGAATTCCTCCATCTTGGCATTTGTCCACATCTCTGTCCTTTGTGTGCTGGAAAACCTGTACCTATTCTTATTTCCACTAGACCTGAAACTTTGTAACACTCTATGAATAGTAGACCTGGAGTGTGAAAGGTTGTGGGGATTGTGCTGGTCTTCTGAGGTAAGAATCTGCTGTTGCTCTGGCTCTCAGTCACTCTTAACCTATCAAAATTGTAACTTACTAAGCACAAGAGGGTGAGAGTTGGTGTAAGTAAGTGGCTCAAGTCTGCACTTGAAGTGCTGCTCCCTGAAGTCCATCCACACTGATGGGAAGATTGAAAATGGTGTTGGTCACTTCTTTTCCCTGGAAAAGGGAATTCCCACCTGCTACTATTCAGTAAGTTCTCACAGAAGAACAAAAAATTTCCCCCCTTTTTTCCCAGACTTCTGTCAGTCAGATCCCTGACTTTACTCTGACTGTTGTCTAAGTTGTCTGTCCTCCTGGCAGCACAGTGCTCCTGTGTTTTCTCAGGTAGCTAGTGGGTTTCAAGACTCCAATTTTTAGGAATCCACCATGTCATGGACATGGACTGATCCTCGTCTCACGAGGTCTTATGAAACATCTCACAATTTAAATATATTCCATTTGCCCTTTTGTTTTCTCATTTTCCTGTTAGGAAGTTTATTAAAAGAAGGAAAACATCTCTAATATCTACCTACCACAAAACTTCAAACATTTTAGCTGTTTAGCAAATGTTTATAAAACAGAATAATGAATTCACTAATACCAGTATGTTGCATTTAATATATTAGTTTGGTATTTTAATACAAAGCTGTTGTGGGTAGAAGATAATTTGTTTTACTTGGTATTTTTGTTTTGTTTTATTTTCTAATAAGAATGTTATACTGAAAATGTTAATTTAAAATATGCATTTTGAAATAAAATCACTTGTTTCCAACTGAGCATTAATCCAAATAATTTCTTAAGGATTTTATTTATTTGTTTGAGAGAGAGAGAGAGGGAGAGAAAGCAAAAGTAGAGAAAGAAGCAGGCAGAGGGAGAAGGAGCTTGATGGGGGACTTTATCTTAGGGCCCTAGGATTGTGACCTGAGCCAAAGGCAGATGTTTAACCTACTGAGCCACACAGGCATCCCAATTAAAAGATATATAGATAGATATAGATAGATATCTATAGATAGATATATCTATCTATCTGTTTTTAAGATATATATATATCTTAAGATATATATATATCTTTAAGATATATATATATCTTAAAAACATTGCATTTTGCTAAAGTTTTTGTTTTTCTCCTTTTAATTTTAGGAAGAATAAACACACTTATTCATAAAGGCACTCATCATGATACTAAGATAAATGGAGACACTGAGAGAACTAATGAAGATTATTTAAAAATAAAAAGATCCCACAGTAATAAATAGTCAAAGGAAAATAATGTTTAAAAAGTTTAACCTGGGTTGGTTATGATTAGAAGTAATTTTCAAAATATTTTACACTAGGAAAGATATGGGTTCAGACCAGTCAGAATGAACTCTGGATTTATAATACTGGATAAAGATCATGGGGGCTTTTACTGAGCTAAAAGTTATTATTTTTTGTACTTGAACAAATCCAGATTTGACCCAAATTTGAACTAAAAGAAGTGACAGAGGTTACGTATTGACTATTTACCAACTGGTATAAATAAATCTCATTATTTGAAAGATTCGTATAGCTATACCAGTACATGTGGGCTGAATAGGAAAACTGATTATGATAACAATAACATCCTGACATGATGGAGTCCAAAATACTAAGTCATATATATTTTAGAATCACATTGTTGCAAGATTATTTAATTTTCTGGGGGGTGAATCCATACTGTTAGCTAGCGAGGTGTTCTGGAATTCAGATGCACTCTTCCAAATCACTTTAATCCCAGTTGAAATTTGGTACAATCTTAAGGCTATTGACTGTTTGACTTATATATTGATAGGGAAGATTCTGTATTCACTATCTGACTAAGACTTCTAGGAAAGGAGCAGCTATTCCAAGGATCTTCTTCTTACTGGATACCCATTTCTTCAGCTCAAAGAATACAGGGAAGAATCAGCTCAAAATATGCTGGCAGCATAGGTACTCATTTGTCTTTCAAATTCACAGGAAGATTTTACTTCTCTAATCCCCAACATCTTCCCCACATAACTCTTCCCTTTGAAAATATATAAACTTCAGCCACCAATTTGGATAATGGAGTCTGAATGAGAAATTATAGCCAATCAATAATAGCTTTTTTTCCCACATTATATTATGGTGGGCATAAAGACTAGACAGTAATCTAAGTTCTCTTATTTAAATGATACCATGATTAAAAGCCTAACTTGTCAGCATGGTATAAAATAAAAATCATAGGTAGATATGAGACTGGTATCCACTCCCACCCCTTTTATTACCTGGCATTGTGATTTGAGAATGACATTTAAAAATCTACACACTTTAACTTCCTTGTTTAAAAAATAAGGAATTGGAATTTTAAAATCTCCAAGACTTTTTTAATCACGAAAATCTTATGGTCTAATATTATTGTTATTACAATATTAAGAATACTCACTCATCTCTATATTAACTGCATGAGACTGTTAAATTTATTTTCAGTAAAATCAAATAGATAAATTTATGTTTAATTTTGTTCTAGTTACATAATCCTAAAAACTGCACTGTTAAATGATTTACAAAGATTTTCTTTATTATCATCTTTTTTTTCTTTTCAGTAAAGTTACCATAAGCCACTCTGCCAATTTTTAAACACCCAGGAAAAGAAAATTGAACAGTGATAGAAGTTACAATCATGATAGCACTTTTTTTGTTAATCCAGGACTTCTCAACTTCATTTCTTTCTAAATATTAAACCCACCAAATTTTACCTTGTGATATTGCTTCTCAGAAAAAGTGTTATTTCCTTATCTCTCTAGTAACTAGATATGGTCAATGAAATAGAAGCCAAAATTATCCAGAGAGCTTCTAAGATGTAACTTTGATCTTAGAGAAACAACTTCTCTTCTTCTGTTACCATGTCTGCTGGTTGAATTGCAGATATGCATTAGAAGTAATTTAAGTCATAAGGATGCGAGTGACCTCTTAAGAGAGTTAAGTAACAATAGGAATGAAGACTTGATCTATAATGAATTTACAGAATTTCCATATCATTCTTGGATTTAACAAGTGGAGAGAATAAAACTTGATATTTCAATGTCAATTGTGTTTTAAGTAGTTATTTACTTTTTATTTACTGGGCATTATTGATGAATTCATGAGCACAGTATATCTAGAGCAAGTTATAGTGTGTGTGTGTGTGTGTGTGTGTGTGTGTGTGTGACAAGTATTATATGGAAATATGCTCATATAATCTACTGTTAAGAGTGGTGAAGGTGGTGGTTAGGATTAGAGGTGGCAGCAGCCTCAGTGGGGATGGGTTATCTAGATTACTTAGAAAATATCAATTTTGGGGACACCTAGGTTGCTCAGTTAGTTAAGCATCTGACTCAATTTTGGCTCAAGTTCAGAGTCATGAGGGTGGAGATAAGATAGCAGAGAAGCAGGAGGCACTGTTTAAACTGGTCCCCTAACGTGAGCTGATTATCTACCAAAGAACTCTGATCACCCTTGAAAGCAGCCTGAGATTACAATTATACACTTCTTGATCTCTGTGGGGCAGAAGGCGCCAGTGGACAGGTAAAGCAGAGTGAGAGCATCAGACTGATATCAGAAGATAAATAAAAGGGGGAGGGAGCCACCAGAAGTGGCCCATTGGACCCAATCTGAGAGTGCCCTGTGATTGGGAACCAGCATTAACTTGGAGCCTGGTTGAAAGCATTCAAAAAGAGCAAAAGATCTTAAGGGGAAATTGATGGAATTGGGTGGTTAGGGACAGGGGCTTAAACCCACAGACCCAGGACAGCCACCACCGGTGCTGAGCCAGAAAGAGTGCAGCTAAGAAGCCAGGCCTTGGTCCCTGAGCCACTGGCACACTTGAGAGCGTCTGGGTGGCCGCATGTGTGAGAGTCTGGTGTGGACACCAACCAACCCTCTCTAGAATCACTCTGCATGCATGCTGCATGACTGGGGTCTGAGTCACGCACCACACGCTCCCCTGAGAGAGGTCTGTGTAGGAGCTAGCCAGTGTTCTCTAAGACCAAGAGAGTCTGAACACTACCATTCCCAGGCCAGCGTGAAAATCTCAGTGTGTTATCTCTGGTTGAGAACTCTCTGGTGGTTTGGACCTGCCCAGACAGCCACAGCAGAAGCAGCCACTGGAAGCCAGCTCTCTGGACTAGTACTTCTCATGGTTTTGGGTACAAGCAGGAGCTCCTGCAACCCTTGAAACCGTGACTGGGAACGTGCTCTGCCAGTGGAAGAGGGGGAATTTATGTGCCCTGGAGCACCCAGAGGGGAACAGACTGAGGTTTCTTTTAGAGATGGAGGTCTAGGTGCAGTTTGCTTTCCTCTAAACCTCAAATTCAGGATCATGAGAATGAGTCCTGCATGGGGCTCATCATTCAGTGGGGAGTCTGCTTGAGATACTCTCTCCCTCTCTCTTTGCCCCTCCCCACCATGTTCTCTTTCTCAAACTCTCTCAAATAAATCTTAAAAAAAAAAAAAAGAAAAGAAAAAAATAAAAAGAAAGGAGAAAGAAAGGAAGGAAGAAAGAAAGAAAAAAAGAAAGAAAATCAACTTTCCTTGGAGTAAATCTAAGAAGGAAGGGCAATGATACTTATTTTATTTTATTTTTGGTTTGTTTTTTAAATTTCTTCCTTTAACATTATTAAATACTTCTAAGGAAACAAACTATTTCATTTGTGATTTTAACACCCATTATTTATAGTATGTATAGGGTTATGATGTGCCACATTTAGAGAAAAATAATTTAAAAAACGAGTGACTTTTTAAATGTATTTTGTTATTTAAGAACTGGGTAAAATTGCAGAACCAAATATGAAGTGAATCAATAAAATCCTGATTAATCCTCCCAACTCTTTTTTTTTAAATTTTTTTATTTTTTATAAACATATAATTTATTTTATTTTTTTCAGTTTCTGAATAATAGCTGAATATTTCATTACAATGAAGCCTTATTTTAAAAGCTACGACCACTACTTGCCTTCATGCTTAACTAGTATTATGCATTTTTTTTCAGAGCAAGACTTAGTTCTCATAGTATATATCTGGAAGTATAATCAATTAGTATTCTACCTCAGACCACATGTGAATATCATCTCTCTTAACTCAAGCATTGCTTTATAATATAGGCCACTTTTGACATATCTAATCCAATGTGTATGATCCATCTGATAATAATCTTGGCTAAAAGAATGTCTTCACTACAGCCTATCTTTTAATTTTGAAAACTGTTTTGCTATTTATCAAGAAACCTTAGCTAAAGCCTTCATCTGGTTTAGACTTACTTCTTATAGTCATTTCAAAATACTGTTAGAGCATATCTATGACACTTCTATTTTAGGTACAGATTTTATACTGATGCTAATAAGAGCTATATATCAGAGCTTCATGTTGTCAGGCCTGGGCACTATACTTCCATGCATCTTCAGCCACTGCTATAAAGCCTGGCATCTTAAAAACCAATAATATTTCTTGAGTGAAAGCATATTATTTTATCATAAAATTAAACAAAAAAAATAATTTTAAACTGATGATTAAATGATTTCTTCATCTAAAGCTCTTCTTATTCCCACATTTCTGATGTCAAATTGTATCAAAGTCGTGGATGGAGGAGGAGAATGACTCCCCCCCCCAACACTTAGCACTCTGGTTAAGTCTCACGTTACATTATCTTCTATTACCAAGTAAAATGTACTTCAAAATTCACTAGTTTCTTCTTCTTTTTTTTTTTTTTCCCTTTTCAAGAACATATATTTAAAATTTGAAATTCCTGGGATGCCTGGATGGCTCAGTAGGTTAACCATCTGTCTTCAGCTCAGGTCATGATCCCAGGGTCCAGTGATAGAGTCCCGCATCTGGCTCCCTGCCCAGTGGGGAGCCTGCTTCTCCCTCTGCATGCTGCTCCCTCTGCTCTCTCTCAATCTCTGTCACAAATAAATAAATAAATAAAATCTTAAAATAAAATAAAATTTCAAATTCTAGGTAAATAAAAATATTCACTAACTAGTAACAAGAAGTTACTAATATTAAAAAAAGAGCTACTTGTATTAAAAATATCAATGCTAATACTCTCACATATTGAACTATCTCTTAATGATTTCATGTGCTGATATGTTAATTTTGTATTCAAACCATCTAATTTTCCTTAACTACCTAAATTTTGCTTTTCTTTCTACTATTGGATTTCTCAAAAACATATCACTAATATTCCTCTTCACATTCTTTTCTTGACTCATTTCTTCATTGAAGAGTGTATAAGTGGCTGATATTGGGTACTGGGAAAGGTTCAGGTAGACATTGTAAGAAAAATAAACATTCTCCTTTCCCTCACAGCATTTAACAGGCTAAGAGTGGAAGGAACAAGGAGACATTATTTAGAAGGAAAACTTATTCCCTATCCTTCCCTAAAAGGGATGAAATCCATTTTCCAAGCCTAATGAGATTGGAGCTGAACATGTTGATTCAGTACTTTTCTCTGTTCTTTGCGGGAATTTATTATCTACAATAAGCTCAGAATATTTACTTCTATATGTACTCAATTCTGTAAGAGTTAGCCCTCATGGAAAGGCGTATAGTCTTCTCTGGCCTATGGCTCTTCATGAAAATCTATCTACTTTAGGAGAATAAAGTTAACATATCTTTTTGTCTACAGACCTATGTCACATTCTCCATATAGCTTTTACCAGAAGTAATGCTAATATTTTTATATCCATCTCTTTGTCTTTTGTGATTGTCTTTCAGCTGGTTGTAAACTGGAGAAACTTGAATAAATTATCTGAATAATTTAAGTGCACAACTTCTGTTGTATTAACTGTGAACTTTAAGAAATGTTCTAATGAACTTGTGGAAAAAATACATAGAAAGGCTGATTTGGGTAACATTAATTATTAGGCTTTTGAAAGCTGGTGGACTTGCCAATAAGATTTTAATTAAAAGACTTTTGGCAGTTTGACTTTGAATAAACAGAAAGGTGATAAAGTTTACATATATCTCTAATAAAGCTTATCTTGAACCAAGCAGAACTTCAGTAACAATATTTTTTTTCTTTTATTCTGCTTTTCAGTCAGTACAACAAACCAGACCAAGACTTTTTAAAGTTTTAAAGACAGCTGTTTTCTCTGTGCTATCCAGGAGCATAGCAAGTGACCAGTTTTAAAGTGTTAAAGCTAAGTACGGGACATACAATACAAGAGTAGGTTTTTAGATTATGTATTCCCTTTCAATGTTCTGAATGGCAATGGCCACTCTGCTCAACCAGCAGCAGTGATTTTGTTTCCAGATTGACAATCAAACTTACAAAGCACAATAAACTTCACCAGTGTCAAGTTTACTTATCATCAATATAGGAAACAAGACAGACAATACACAATATGCATGGTGATAACATAATGAAGGTCAAAAGTGCAGTTTCTGAATATCCCCAAGTCAATTCATACTTGGAATGCATATGTTACAGAGAGCAAGATGCTTGAGGATGGACCAGTTTCAGGGTCTTCTTGGGCTTTTATAATTTCTTAATCATGTAACTGCCTCAATCATATCTTCTAATCTTCAGTGAAGCTACACCTGACCATTTAAATGTCATTCATAAAAAACAGGTTATCAGTAAACAATATTGATGAGAAATATACATCATCATTTAGAAACACAATATTTATCTTGACTAAAATATATTGCCAATAATTTATTGAATTAGTGTTGCAAGGAGGATTTGAAGTAGTTTATTGGCACATATTGTTTGAATGATAAGATTTCAGGGCTTAAAATTATGCCACTGATAAGCCCACTATAGATATTTACTAGTACTTGGATGAGTAAGTTTGGACTTCTGTTATTAAACATACACACATGCATTCCCCATTAAAGAAAACCAGATTTAAAAAATAACAAGAACAGGGGTGCCTGGGTGTCTCAGTTAATAAAATGACTGCCTTTAGTTCAGGTCATGATCCCAGGGTCCTGGGATTGAGTCCTATGTGAGGCTCCCTGTTCATCAGGGAATCTCCTTCTCCCTCGGATCTCTCTCTCTCGCTCTCAAATAAATAAAATGAAATAAATCTTTAAAAAAATAACAAGAACAAAAATCTCTGAATTATGATCATAAGTCCAAAGGGGAGGGATCCAACAAATGCTTGAGACTGGATCATTATATCTAAGGAAAACAAGATTTTTTTTGTTTGGTTTTTGTTTTGTTTTGTTTTTTTCTTTTCCCTGAAGAAAGAAGAACTGGAATGATAATGATTTGAAACATTCTTTAGTCTTATTAGTTGAAAAGAACTGGTGAGTGAAAAAAAAAAAAAGAAAGAAAGAAAGAGGGTGAGTATAGTTAAGTTGGATAAAGAGTAGATTTCTTCATGGGGAAAGCTGAGATCTTATAACATATGTAAATACATATGGAGGTGAAATTACTTTAAAAGCCAAGAAAATGCAGCTGTAAAGTATAGAGAAATCATTGAGTGTAACTGTTTTTAAACTAAGCCTTAGAAAATGGGGATAAGCTTTAGTTATTATTAGATCATAGTCATGACTAAGAGAAATCTGACAGAGCTGGCAAAGATCATAGAAAGTGGACTAGAAGGACCCTCAGAGGAAGCCAATGCTCTCGAAACTTTTGAGATGTGACCTTTTAAAACTGTGGACAGAGTCCACTCTAAGAGCAATTGAAATGCCAATCTATAAAGTTTAAAACAGCTCTTCTAAGGCGTTAATGACACTGGGTAGGTTTGGGATAAAAATAGTAGGAAGACTAGTATAAAATACTCTAAAAAGTTTCTGAGTGAGTTTGAAGGTGACATCATAGTTAATATAGATAGGGGTTATGTTCTGAGAGAATATGTCTCAAAATTGTTGTAGCTGGGGCTCTAATTGAAGATAAAACAATAATAACAAAAGAAAGGTTGATAAAGAGAAAACATGCGGACAAACAAATAAGGAACAAGACTGGATTAGATGTTCATTTAATGGGAAAACATAATCCAGATGGGATATCAAATAAGTATAATTTTTTTTATAAAACTTTACACAGAATTTATTCATTTGTTAACTTTCATTATGAGAAACTCAACAAAAATTAAACGGAACATGTTACAAAGGCAGATATTTGAGTCAGTAAGCAAATAAAAATTGAAAGGAAAACAGAAGGCACTCAATGCTAACAAACACATTTGCTGACATATTTTAGATAGAATGTAAATTTAGCTTGAAGAAAGTGATTAAGCTTTTCAAATTTAATAGACCTCTCTTTGAAAACAAACAAAAAAAAATGGAAACATTAGAGTCTTATCTTATCTCAGTACTGATGTAAAGAGATGACAGAAACTTTACATTAGGTCTAGAAATTTAAAGTCTGAGGAGAGGTAATGCCCTCAGGACCCTTTAGTAGAGCAATTAGTCCTAAATAAAATTGAGGATATATAGGCTTTGGAGACAGTGACAGTTAACTTCATTTTCCTTCAAAGATGGTGCCTCAGGTGCAGGGGAGGCTTATCCTAGAGGCAGCTTTCACTGGTATAAATAATCCTACAGCAAAAGCGAATTCCAAAGAGGCAGATATTATGGTATTAATTTTTTTTAATGTTCAATTAAGAAAGAAAATGCATGACACTAGATAAGACTACACACTCAGAATACCATTATAGTACCAAAAACAAAGGGTTCAAAAAGAAATTAAAATTAGGAAATTTTACTTATTATAAATGTGAAAAAGTATTTCAAATACAATATGGTGACATGCTAGCCATTGCCTAATTTTTTGCTAGAACAGAAAATCTCTAAGTAATATTCATTCTCTGAAACAAGAAGTATTACTTTTAGGTGTACCTTCTTCCCATTTGGGAAAAACAAGGACAACATTAACTTCTTTGGGGGGGCATCTCTACCAATTTTAAGTTCAAAGATAGTAAACTTGACAACTAGCATTGACCTAACTGATGAGACTTAATGAGTCTGGTTCTCCAACTAACTTTCTCTTAAAAATCTTTGAGTTCCTCCTATATTCTTGGAGGTGAGAGACAACATTTAGAACCACTCATATCATAGTCCGTGAAATGTCTCCGAAAGCAGCAACCAAAGAAGGTGTTTTGTTTGTTTGTTTAACTACTCTTCCTTGGTTTGTGTTGCATTTTCTCCCAATACCTCTAGTTTAAATTTCCCAAATTTGATTTACATTGTAGCTTAAGCTTCTTAAGCCTGAACTGTATCATAAAGCACTATGTGAAGTAGCTTGACTTCAAATGTAGTCATATTCTAAAAGTTTCTCAGGAAGGAAAGATGGAGCTGAAAACAGCTGGCAAATCAAGCCATTGTATTATTTCATATTTCATAATTAACAATTATTAAGTTTTGTGAGTTATCAAACACACTATAACTTGTTAAACTGATGGAAAATTTAATTCATTTAATTTCTACATGTTTAGCATGCTTTTTTAATTCACTCAGTTTTAGAACAGATCATTTGAAAAGATAAAATTTAAAGGATAATACTTAATTTGTTTTATGATCATACTTTCATTTCAAATAGATCATTTGTATAAAGCCTTGTGCCATCGAGAGAATTTTCAAACAAATTTGTTAGTTTCACAGTATCTATATAAATCATTGAATATATTTACCTTTTCTTAAAAAGATGAGTGCACTGACTAGTAAAATTAAGGAACTCGCCAAGCCTTCTTTGTTAATGAATGGTGAAGCTAATATTGGATATCTAGTCTTGTGGGTCCACAAAGTAAATTTATGATTAATTAAAAGTATGATAAGTGTCTGCCTTCTTTCTTTCTAATGTTTAAGTTGTTATTGATAATATAGCATGTAGGAATGATGATTTTTCAAAATGATGACCAAAAACCACTCTTGAGGAAGATTAGGAATGTAAGTTTAGGCATTCATAACATTAGAAATTATTTACTTGTACCTGGGGACATTTGATCTTTCAAAAATATATATAATGTTAAAGATCAACATCTGAAATACCCACATTAAAATCCTTCAATAACATTCCATTTTACTAAGAATAATATCTAAAACCCTTAATATCATCTTTAAAACTTTATTTTAGATCTCTGTCTATCTGTATTAGTTATGAATAGCTTTAACAATTAAAGCAGAAAGATCCCAAAGTAATGACCTTAATGAATGACAAAGTATTTGTCTCTCACTTAAAAATCCCAAGGTAAGTAGCACAGGGTTGGTATGACAGATGTGTGAATTTATTAGCAACACCTGTTCCTTCTAGCTCACCTCTCTGCCATCTCCTGATGACCCCAAATCAGTGCTAGATTTTCTTATTTTTAAGACAGCAGAGTGGAAGGATATGTCAAGAAAAAATCTGGATTCTGTCACTGGATGAGAATAAGAATATTTGAGGACAACTAAAAGCCACAATTTCTATTAACCACTCATATCACTCTGCCTCTTAATCACTTTTTCCCCTCCATTCTGCCCTTCTTCCAGTTCCTGGAGCCCATTCACTTATTGTCTTGGCTTTCCCAGCACTGCTTAAACACACATCCTCCATTATACACATGATTTGTTTTTGTTCATCTTTTTAATAACAGTGAAACAATCATTTTGCTGCTTTTGATATCATTTTGATATATTTTATATCATTTTTTATATTTGACCATTTAATGTAACATTTCAATTTACCACCCAGGCATTTGCTTTTATGTGCACTTTCTTCCTGTTTTTTTTGTAGCATTTATCAATTTCTAAATACAAATTCAAATGATAAGTAGATATAGACAGATATATTTCTCTATGGGTCAGGGAAGAAATAGGAACAAGTACAAATATAGGTCTAAATATGTTCATATAAACATAGACTATTAGTGTAGAAGTCAATTTTGAAGATGATACAATCTATTATTCTGTTTTGTTTTGTTTTCGCTAAAGGAGTTTGAGTAAAGAGAGTCTGCATTCAACTGGGGCCATAAATACAGGTAGGTGTGAGTGCGTGCACACACACAGAGCACACACATACACATACACACACACACACACTTGCTTAGCCATGGTCAGAGAACAATGGCTCTCCACCAATTCCTCAAAATCAATTCCCTTGGGTAAAGAGGACAAGGAGATACTTGCATATGCAGTATGCCCATTACCCTGGGGGATGACATTTTCTTTATTATTCAGTACAATTATCATGCCTTTACTTTGCTCCAGAGAGAGACAGTATTTTTTCCCCCCAAACTGCTCTCTATACAGATATCCTTGAAAAATTAGTTTTCAACAAAGGGAAATCAATGCCTATGTCACAAGATGAGAAACCCCTTGGAGAATTATCTCACATCAGTATGCAAAGATACTAAGTAAAACCCTAAGCAGTAAATAAAATATAATGTATCAAAATAAATCAAATAACTGAACATAGGGAATATCTAAATTTAAGAGCTTTATATTTAAAAAGGCAAACAAACATGAAAGAGTGAAAAAATATAATGAGGTGGGATTAGTAGATACTTTGTGTTATGGAAACCAATATAAGAGAGAGTTTCGAAGTTTAGCAGACAATTGTTTTGTCTACCTAACACTTCTACCATCACTGGGAATTTTAATCCCTTCTTTCTCATCTTCCATTGCAGGGACATGTGGATCAGGGAAGCTGTCACATTCTTGTATGACTCCTTACCACCAGGCTATAGGTGATCGTAGATGCCCAGTAATTGAGTCTGAGCTTGAGCATTTGTCCTTTCCAAAGACCCTCTACTCTACCTGTAAGAGGCTAACAAATAACAGATAACTATTTACCATAAAGCAGTATGTTTTGAACAATGAGGACTGACTGTAAGCATTTGCGCTTATAAATTGGAAATGAACCAGCTCTACAGAGAATGTTGTTTCAATAGGTAGTGTAGTGTCTGACTCCAATTTTGATGTTTGACTGCTAATATCTTATTCCTTCTTCTTCACTTGCCCCATATTTGAGTAAACCACATTTGAGCAATTTGATAGGAAAATCCATTGTACACTCTCTTGATGCTGTGGAAAAATTCAGCCCCACAAAATCCAGCCCCATGTGGGAACCCTAAAGCCAGCAACCGCTGCACTCTAATGGCAATACAAACTGAAACCATTTTGGACCTCCTTTTGCTCAAGCCAGATGATACCTGTCCTATTCTCCCAGAACATCTCAAAAGATATCTTTTTGAACTCTCTACCAAGAAGTAAGGACTTCTCTATCAATCTTGGGTTAGAAGCTGATCCTGTCCTCTTCCTAGTAATTGCAAGACACAGTAGAATAGTAAAAATACAAGCTGTATTACTAGAGGTTAAGGATAATGTAGGTACTGAAAAAGTGAAGACAGTAAAGAGAATTCTGGAACAGATTTTGAGATGAAGAATAGGAAAAATAGAGCAACATTTGTTGAAGGAATAGCCATGTTACAAGGATGTGTTTTAAGATGGGGAAATTATAAAGAAAAATCTTCTGAAAAAGCAGTGATTATAAAAGTTATTTCTGACACATGACATTTAATATATAATTTCTATCTTATAAAACACATGGGATTTTTTTAAAAAGTTAGCTATTAAAAGTGTTGTTATTTCAACTTAATTGACTAGAGCAGGACTTACTCTATTGTATCAGAAAAAATCACCTGTAGAAAAGCTTTGCATCCTGAAATCTTGAATATAGTTATCTTTTAGCATAGTTGTTTTGGGTTATCTTTTGCTTGGTTACTTGCTTTCTTGCTTTTGTTTTATTTTTTGGTTATTGTGAAGTGCTCAAAATGCTTCATTTCTATGGTTTCCCTAGACATCATCTTCTAAAATTTGCTTCCTTAAATTGTGTGTTTCACAGGTAATTTGCACTTATTCAGCAACTGCAGGCCTGTAGAGCATTTCCATAAACTGACCTCTTCTTGAAATCAAATATCTAAGAATCAAATATCTAAGGTGCAACTGCAGTAGTGTGAAAGTGTATCAAGATTAGTGATCATGATCTTCACAATTCTATCCTTGTATTCATATTTCTCATAGGGAATTTTTTAAACATTGACATTAATTGCAAAATCATCATCCAAATTGACATCTGGATAAAGAATAGTATTAAAATTAAATGATGAATAGACTCATTTGTGATTGTGGTAATGAAATCTTGTAGGTGGTTATATTTAAAATAAGCCTTACATTTTCCCTCAAAAAAAGAAAAATTAAATCTTTGGTTTAGTATTTTGAAATGATGACAATGACTTCATATTCTGGGCTTTTCAGATAGAAGAAAAAAATGAGAATTCCTAAAATAAATATTAATAAGCTTATTTATGAATACTCTAATTTTATATCTATAAAATAATTAAAAATCATGAATTCTATGTTTTGCTTTGATCAGGCTTGTTTCAAATTATTTTTCTGCCCATCCTAGACTGTTTGAATAGAATATCAGAGAACTGAAAAAAAGCACTGATCATGTGTGGTTTTATAAACCTTCAAATAAGTAATAGAAGAAATATGATTATTATTAAGGAAAATTTGAAATGTAATTGATGCAAATTATTCTCCAGAGACCATTAGGTTATCTTCAGGATATAAGATTTTAAAAATAATTAAGTAGTGAAAACCACAAAAATGTTTAATCAGTGTAACCACATGCCAAAATTAACTTTTAATCACTTTTATCAAGTGATTGCGTCTTGGTAATAATAGGTACAAATGCAGGATAAAAAGTCACATGTTAAAAATAAAAAGTAATACAGACATGTTTAAGTAAAAGCAATGAATTTTTGAAAAATTTTTATAATTATGCTTTAAAGGGTGTTCATACATCAGTTAGGATTTGGAGAAGATGACTTTTCTTATAAATTATATCACTATATAATATGGTATGTTCAGTTTGTCCTTTTGTGCTGAAAGACAGAAAGAGAGAGGGAGATAAGGAGAGAGGACTGACGGAGAGTCACATACACACAGGAAGAGAGCTGGGTATTAGTGAGGTACTGTGAGCAACATGAGATAATTTGGAAATAAGAACAAAGCAAGAAAATGTAGTATATAAAATTGTTTTGAATAACCCATGCCCTGGCTAGGAAATAAAACAAAATTTAGTATCTTTGTTGCAGTTTGGGCTTTACTTATTTCCTTCTTGTGCAGATTTCATCTTTTCTGACAAGGTGAAAAGCAACATACTCCATGTGGAATGGGTGCACCAGTTATTGCTTCTTCAAAGAGTCTAAAATGTATATCCTGAAGGTTGTAAGATCTCAATTCCTTAGGAAAAGGTACTATGTTCCTTGTTCCGGACAATAGTGATTAATAGCTCACATTTTTATTAAGCACCTACTAGCACTAGAAGTTTCATTGGTCATTGAAGTTGCCTAACTCAAACTTTTGGGAACCAGAAGGCAGGCTCTTCTTTGAAAATGCTGTTGATTTCCTTCTATAGAGTATTGGCATCAGTGAACTAGGAAAATAGAGTCTAAATAATAATCTATTAAATAATATAAACAAATCAATAGAAGTTTCTTATTTTAAATTGGAACTAGGCTACTGATGAAATAGTAGAACTCATCAGAGAATTGGGGCATTTATTAATTATATAATCAACCTAAACACTGAGAAATAAGCTAACGTGAACTTTAATCAAAAAATCCCAAGGCAGGGGCACCTGGGTGGCTCAGTGGATTAAAGCCTCTGCCTTTGGCACAGGTCATGATCCCAGGGTCCTGGGATCAAGCCAGCATCCAGCTCTCTGCTCAGCAGGGAGCCTGCTTCCCCCCTCTCTCTCTGCCTGCTGCTCTGCTTACTTGTGATCTCTGTCTGTCAAATAAATAAATAAAATCTTAAAAAAAAAATTCCAAGGCAAATAGATCATTTTTTTAAACAAAGTAAGTATGACTCTCAGTCTTCCCCTGTCCACTCTACCTGCAGAGATACAGGCACAGAGGAACAAAAGAGCCAGGTTTATACAGAGCCAATCACTCAAATCATTCTATTGACAGAAATAAAACACTCTCCTGAGGAAAATGGAATCACTGTTGAATGTCACAGTTGCAAACAGCTAAGTATACAAATTTTACAGTTAAAATGTATTTTACTGAAGAATTCACTATTAAAATGAGGAAATAACAAAAACATCAGTAGAAAATCTGAACAAAAATATAAAAGAAAATGTCAAGTTTCTTTTTATATATTTCTAAACAAAAGAAATTGCAAGGAAAAATGTTGCAGGGCGTAATTTCATTGTTGAGTTCTAGCTGGGCATCTGAACTTATCATCACCTTAAAAAATGGAAACAGAAAGATTAGCTGAAACATAAGTTATTTTCTTACAAGTCAAATACAAGAACATAACAGCCCAGGTGGTCTGATGTGAGCTATAGTTCCTAAATAGCAGTTTTTTATTCTGATTTCCAAAATTATTTAGAAAACCAAGTCTCTGATTCATAGTTAAGACATCTGAAACAGGATGACTAGAAGAATACTTCATTCTGGCAAGAAGTTATAACATAATCTGACAGTATTATGCAACTTCCTAAGAGAGGTAAATTAAACATTTAAATATGTGACTATTGCATTTTGTTAGCATGCACTTAATAAATTTAACTGAATATTTCAGGTTTATAAACTTAAGAAACATACTTTGTTGCATGTGGATTGGGTAAAATAAATATATGTGTATTTCAATTTTGCTGGTTAGATGGTGAATCTTACACAAATGATTCCAAATTAGCAGTTCAAAGTTGGAGTAATCAGCATTTTAATAAGTCTCTGAGTAATTATGAAGAAGTTGTCCCTAGACCACATTTAAAGAATCATTTTGGGACACCCACATGGCTCAGTTGGTTAAGTACCCAACTCTTGTCTTCAGCTGAGGTCATGATCTCGCAGTCATGACCTCTCTGTTGTGAGACAAAACCGCAAGTCTGCTTTTTTCTCAGTGTAAAATCTATCTCAGATTCTTCCTTTCTCCCTCTCCCCCTCCTTGCTCCTGCATTCTCTCCCTTTCTCTCAAATAAATAAATACTTTAAAATTTTAAAGAATTATTATTTTATAGATTTAAAGTTTTTGAACTAACACCGTTTTTATTTTAACTTTATAAGTGCATCAGCATTCATTTTCTCTCACAATATTTCCATTACACACTCATGATATAATGGTCACCATTTCACTTTAGATTTATTAATTATTCATTTTCCATTCATTCATTCATTCAATAAACATATTTTGAGAATCTACTATTTTCCAGTAACAATGATAAGCACTGAACATTTTGTAATGAGCAAGAGAAGGGTAGTTATTCTTGCATTTGCTGAGAGCAAATGATGTCTTAAGACTAGTAAGATAGCGAAACCAGACTGGCTCAGTTGCAAGAGCCATACTCATACTCAGGGTTGTGTGTTCGATCCCCACGTTGGGTGTAGAATACTTAAAACTTAATAAATTAATTTATTTTTAAAAAAGAACAGTAAGATAACAAAAACTAAAATATGATAAAATAATATCATTCCATATCTCTATTTGAAATCCATAATATTTATTTAGAACAGTTAGAGTTGAAAATTAAAAACAAAATTACCTAGAGTAGCCTCAAAATATCTAGTGCCTCTGAATAAATCTAAGAAAATATTTGTAAGATGTCTATGCAGAAAATAATGCAACCCTTTTGACAGATATTCCAGAAAACTCAAATACACCAAGATAATATACTATTTATGATTTGGAAAACTCAAGATGTCAATTTATACTAAATGGAAATACAGATATATTGCATACCCAGTGAAAATCTCCTTAGAGGGTTTGGAAGGTGGATGAAGAAATCTAACATGCTGATTTTAAAATTGATGAAGGGCTACAAAGTTTGAGGTCTGGCCCAAATGCTCTGAAGAAGAATAACAAAATGGTAAGAATGTGCTAACAAATGGTAAGATTTATCATACAGTATAGCTGTTAAATAGGGCTATACTACATCAGGATTAGACAAAACAGAGTTTCAAGCATGTGACCTACAGGTCAATAATCATTTTTTGTAAATAAACTTTCATTAGAACATACATATTTTATGTACCAGGTTGTCTCCACAGTGTATGGTCCAGTGCCTAAAATGCTTTCCCTCTGGTCTCTTAAGAAACAGTTTGCCAATTCCTGAGCAAGAATAGTGAAGCAAACTAGAAAATCCAGAGTTAGGCACATGTGCATATTTATACATGACAGATATAATTGAAGAGCAGTTGAAAATAGGGAGAAAATGACCACAACTTCATGCCATAAATACACACATACACACACATGCACAGTTCTTTATGTAAATGAAAAGGCATGTAAATTTGATTAAAGTTATAAACTTCAGAAACATCATTAAGAAAAGAAAGCCATGTGGTAGAAGATATTTGCCACACATGTAACTGGCAAAGGGATTATATTCATAATATATTTAGAATGAAATATATTATTAAGAAAAGTTAGATAACCTAATATAAATTTTTGCAGCAAAGAAAAAAAGAAAGGAAAGGAAAGGAGAAAGAGAGGCAGATTTCTTAAAAGAAAACTCTAAAAAGTCTTTAGAAAAGAGGATACATAGATGACCAAATATTTTAAGTGGTGAATCCAACTAGTAATTAATGAAATGCACAATAAAGCTGTGAATATATACACACTATAAACCTAAAAGACTAAAATAAAAAAAAAAAAATACAAGCTCTAACAATACCATGTTGGGAAAAATTTGGAGCAATTAGAGTTTACACTGGCAGTAAAAATATAATAACTAGGAAAAATTATAGTTTTATTTTTAAATCTGAAGACACTAAAAAAACCCAGCAAAATCTAACAACAGGTGTTATTTTTTATAGCTGAGAATTCATAATCTCTTCATTTAAGGAGTTTTACCACTACCATAAACATTTATTCTATAGAAAAATGCTCATTTGCACAAACATATAAGGACAACTATGTTCATAGTATCATTATTCATGACAAATAAAATGAAAACAACCCAAATGAGATCAAGAAAAAATGAACAAATAACACATTTATGCAATGAATATACCAGAGCAACCAACATTATAAACTACAAAGTAACTTACATGAATTTTTAAATATTATACTGAGTGGAAGAAGGCAGAAACAAAATGAATAAATACTGCATGATTTGATTTCTATAAAGTTTGAAAATAGGTGAAACCATAGTATAGAGTAGCTACATTGTTGCTTTTGTGAATCTGTTATGCTATATATCTGCATTTTTACACATTCTGTTGGGATATATTTTATGATTTAAAATGTTTAGAAATTAAAATCTTCAGTAGAAAAAATGTTAATAGCTATTACAGGCAATTCACGGAAAGGGAAATCTGAATGACTGTTAAACATATTAAAGAATACTCAACATCAGCAATGATCAGAAAAATTCAAGTTAGAACTAGATATAGTTTTCACACCTGCCAGCTCTGCAAGATTTTAAGTCTGATGACATTTCTTTTACCAGTGTTGGATATAATATGTGAAAATATATAATTAATTTTAACCGCTACTGGGAGTGTAAGCTGTTAAAATCACTTTGGAGAGAAATTTGATTCTACCTAATTAAAGATATAACAATGTGCATACTTGGAAATCCAATAATTCTGCATTCAGAAATCTACACTGAGAAAAACTTTCTCACATAGCAGACAAGGGGACATTTATGAATGTTCACTGCAGGCCTCTTAACGTTATAAATATACAGATAATGCAACCATCTTCCAGTAGAAGTATGAAAAAATAGATACATATTTATTTATTTAATGAAACAATATATTTAAGCTGAAATCAGTAAACAAATACTACATATATTGCTATAAATAAATTTCAAAAACCTAATGTGGAATAAAAATTATTTGCAGACTATTTCAGGTATGGTAGCCAAATTCATCCCTTTCAAGAGAAGGGAGTGGAGAGTAAATGCATAGCTACAGATAATTAGTTCCTTTATTTTATTAACATGTCAAGAGGGGAGAGTTCCACTCAAAATGAGAAAGGGAAGATAGTGCTAGAGATTTGTGTCTTAGAAGAATAGGTATGAAATCATCTTCTTGAAAAGCAGAAGAATGAAATCCTTAGAGAAATTAGCACTTTAACCACTGGTGCCTACTTCCGATTTGAGTTTTATGGTACAATTAAATAGAACCCAGTGAGTAGGGACCTATGGTTTTCACTAGCCATGTTCAGTTACTGATGTGAAGATGTAGCGAAGGTAAAATTTGTACATCACAGGGGTTTAGAATTTTTCAGGCAAGTGCTGAGAGGTACAAGAGAGTGAAGAGTTTATAAACTACACGGTTCTGGTGGGGAGGCATGAAATGTAAGCTGGAAAACAAGAGGAATTGGCAAATGGAATAACTGGATTGTTTATTGGACAGAAAAAAAGTGTGCAGTGGTTGCACTCATGTAAAGAAGCAGAAAAAATAGTAAATTTGGTGAAAGAATTAAATATGTGAAGCTAGGATTTCAGAGATGATATAGTAACTGGTAACAGAAATGTCTAACATATGAGATAAGTAAAGTGGAATTAAGTAGAGTACAGGTAGTATAGATGCCAAAGACCTAGGAGGCCAGGGAATTGAATCAATCCTTAATATATATTTAGACCATGTCAAGAATAATGACAAAAATGGTGCTGTAAGAGAAAATGGTAAACTAGGTGACAGAATGAGGAAAATTCAAGAATGAAGAGGAGTGATAGGGTTTCTGCATGTCTCAGTCGGTTGAGCATTCAGCTCTTAATTTCAGCTCAACTCATGATCTCAGGGTCCTGAGACTTAGCCCTGTGTTGGGCTTAGGCTCCACACTCAGTGTGGAGTCTGCTTGTTGCTCTACCTCTTCCCCTCTTCCTCCTCTCGAGCTCTCAAATAAATAAATAAATAAATAAAATCTTTGGCGGGGGTGGGGGGAATGAAGGGGAGTGAGAAATGGTAGTGCATGCCAACATCAAAGACAGCTAGGAGATAATAAACACTAATGGCACAATTTGGAAGAATTCTTGATTTTTGAGATTTAACAAATGGTCTGTATATTCAGATGAGCTATAAGGAGACATACCATCTTCAGGCCTTGTCATACATGGAGTATGACAGCTTACATTTTGAAGGTTGCATTGGCTGTCACATCTTCAGCAAAATGAGATGATAACAGGGGAGTTTGGAGAAGGGTTTGAAGCTGGGTGGAAGGTAGGGACCGCAGCTGACAAAAGATATTGCAAGGTGAACAACAGTAAGGTCTGGAAGTAGGCGAATGAGCGAAATTAGGTCACTCGGGAATTTACAGAGCCCTATGGGGATGAGATTCAGTGATGAGAGATTTATTGGAGGTTTAGACTTACTAGTAACAGGAAGTATACAGATATTCCATAATGAGATTTTTCTTGAATTTTCCACAGGAAAGATAAATCATCAGTTCAAATTAGAGCTTCTCTCACATATTCTTTTTTAATATTAGTGTTATATAAAAGTTTGAGATATGAAAATATGTAGTATACTTACAAATAAAGTTGGTAGAATTGGAATACTTTTCATGTTCCTTAAAATAATTTAATATTTGTAAGAAATAGAATAATTACAAAATGTCAGTCTTCTGTTTTATGTTTAAACATTTGAATTTATAGAATTGTTTTTTTTAAATTTTTTATTTTACTCACTTATTTTTGCTATAAAATTTAAAGTAATTTTATTTTATTATTGATTTATTTTTATTATGGTAATAATATGTAACATAAAATCTACCCTCTTAAACTGTTATAGGTACAATATAGTATTGTTAACTATGGACACAAAGTTGTACAGAATATCTCAAAACCTTATGTATTTTGCATAACTGAAACTCATGTAAATAGGACCATGTAATATGGCTGGCTTATTTCACTTAGCATAATGTCTTTCAGGTTCCTCCAGATTGTTGCAAATGACATTTTTCCCTTCTAAAATTTAAAGTTTAAGATCATTTGGTAATGCCTTAAGAGACTTTTAATTTCCTCAAGACAACATATTGATTCTCAAAGGACATTTATCCTAAAGTCAGGCTGAGATTGTACTCTATGTTTTTCCATTTAATGATACAATCTTTTCAAAATTACTAAATCTGGTTTTTCGTTAATAATATGAGACCAGGGACGCCTGGGTGACTCAGTTGGTTGGACGACTGCCTTCGGCTCAGGTCATGATCCTGGAGTCCCAGGATTGAGTCCCGCATCGGGCTCCCAGCTCCATGGGGAGTCTGCTTCTCCCTCTGACCTTCTCCTCGCTCATGCTCTCTCTCACTGTCTCTCTCTCATATAAATAAATAAAATCTAAAAATAATAATAATAATAATAATAATAATATGAGACCATATAATTATTAGGATTAAAGGAGTCATGTAGAGTCCCTGATCCCAATTGGTGCTCAAAATGTTAGTCCATTTGAAATTCCTGGAAGTTAAACAGTGGTATCTAATTACGGTAGTATAAAGAGAACCATTTAAATTTATTTAATGTGAGAACCAGGCTTATACTATTGAATGCATTCTCCACTTAATTCGGAATAAATATATAAATAGATGATAGATAGATGATGACAGATGGATAGATAGGTAGGTAGATAGATGATAGATATTCATGTAGAAATCACATTATACTTTTTCAGTTTCTACCTAATTAACTATTAAATGTCTCAGCCAAGGAAAAGATTAAAGATAATTTTAAATAATAAGTAGGGCAAAATGCTATTCTCTTAACAATAAGTAAGGAATTCTTATTGAAAAAAAAAAGATGCTATCCACTTCAATGGGAAAATTCCCAAGAAAGCATACTTGAGTTAGCAGCTGGTCTGTAAGTGGTTTTACCTGATTTAGATGACATAGGAGCCTGGGCGTGGGGGAGAAGTATTACCAGTTTTTAAAAAGATTCAAAAGAAGGAGGGAGGAAATTGAGGCAGCATTGTACTTCAAAAGCTTGGGCTTAGTAAAATGTTACCATTCTTTTCACCCTTAAACTCTTGAAGAAAGTTACAAACTCCATAAAACCTTGGTGTAAAAAGTAATTTTGTGAGTAAAGTAGGGAAAATGTGAGTGTATGGAGTGTATGCAGAAAAGAATCAATACTTCTTTTTTTTTTTTTTTTCTAAATTAGAGACAAGAGTCAGAAGAATAGAAGGGAAGCTCTAAATTAAAGTAATTTTACCCAAACCTCAAAGGGCCAGAGGCTCCATCGGATAATGAAATGGGGGGAGTACACTAATTTCCTTTTTTCTCTCTAAACAGAGAACTCTTTCCTGATAGCACTACTCTTCCTGCACCTCAACTGTCCTTTTGAGGACTCTAATAGTTGTTATTTTTTTACTTCTGTTAGCAATTGTAAACACTGAATTCCTGTAGGCCTATTTTCTCTACTGTATCAGGAGCTGACCTGTATAACTGAATCAGGTGGAATCACTGAAGCATGTAATTCCTTTCAACGTGTTTCTCATAACAAGACAAAGTCTAACCACTGCTCCTGATCTACTTGTGCAGATCACCGGCCTCTGGGAGTAGCTATTTTTTCTTTTTTTTTTTTTTTTTTTTTTTTTTTTTTTAATTCACAAAAGCATCTTGTAAACTTGATAAACTTAAAGCTACATTTAAGTAACTTTATTGGACACTAGGGAGCTGACAGGAATTAAAATAGTATGTATGTCATGCTTTACCACCCCCAAATTTTTATTTCTGTATTTTATCTTATTTTATTTTTGCAATAATCCTGTTAATTAGTTAGATATGTATTTTTATCCTCATTTTGCAGGTGAAAAGACAGAACTTCAAGATGTAAAGGGTCTTCTCAAGATCTCAGAATTACTGATACTGCAGAACTCCACAAATTCTCAGGTACACTGTTCCCAAAGCCAGAGTTCTGTACACAGTACAGTGAGTTTCTCCCTGTACATCAATTACCAATGTATAAAGTTTCATGACCATGTCTCTTAACTGGACAGGCTTAATTAATCTCCTATTGTTTTACTTTACTTCTTTTTTTTCCCCAAGAAATAGTTAATTAAAGAAATAATCCCAAAGTGAAATTATGATTATTTTTCTTATGTACAGAGTCTACCAGTGAATTTTTAAAGCAATTTTAGGTTTAAAATCATTTGATTATCTGGTCCTAGCCTGCATATTAGAGGAAGACAAGATAAAGATATAAACAAATGACAGATTCTAAAATAAAATCTAAACTATAAGTTTTTGACTTTTGGGTATTTTTAACAGGAATAAATTTGCAAAGGAAAATCTGTTCTTGAACCAAGTAGTGCTTGATTTATGAGCAAAAATCCTCAAGCAAAGCTAACAGAATATAACTCTAGGAACTAGGAGTTCAAAAAGAATAGCATTGTTTGGCCTTCATTTGGTCAAACATAATGTTTATTTGTATTTCTATTAGGCTATAGAAAATCAATGTAAATTTTGTTAAGAATACATAGTGTAATATTTTACTTGTGCTAAGAACAAGTGTTTTGGAGTCAATCTAGTAAGATGTAGACCATCTCAGGGCACCTGGGTGGCTCAGTTAAATATCCAACTCTTGATTTTGGCTCAGGCCATCATCTCAGGGTTGTGGGATTGAGCTCTGCATCAGACTCTACATTCACCAAGGAGTCTGCTTGAAATTTTCTCTCTCCCTCTCCTCACTGACTCTCTCTCTAAAATAAATAAGTAAAAGTCTTAATAAAAAAAAAAAAGATGTAAACCATCTGTGAACTCTTAATTGCAAAACTGGATATGATACTTGAATATTTCTAATTATTCTTATTTTAGACTGAAGACAATACTATCTACCTTATGATATCATCATGAGTCACCAATGAGTCAATAGATGTATAGTGCTGAACACAGTTCAGTATGTGACATGGCTTATGCTAAATAAATACTGTTCCTTTTTCTCCTCCATCTCTCTTTCATTTTCCTTCTTTCATAAATATATATATACATAATTTTTTTTAATTTTCAATAAAAAATAATTTGCATTGAACTTCCTTTCCCCTTCTATTCAGGATAATTATTTGAAAGGAATTCTTAGCTCTCAGTTCTTGGTCTAAATGACTTTTAGAAAATAATTTTCTAAGAAGAAAATATAAAACTTACCATAAATGTATGTCCATCACTGAATTTACAAAAGTTAATGGGGGCTATCTTTACCACACTAACTCAAACTCCAGTCAATAAAGAGGAGTACGGTGATACAGATTCCTATAGTGTAGAAATCAGTGTATTTACCATGATACAGATGCTTGAAATGCAGCTTTGCAGAGACTATTCAAATGTATCCTCACAGGAATCTGTATTTGAAGATATTTTTAAAATTAGAATTTCAAAACTGTTCACCCTGATTTTTTCATGTGAAACTTATTATTCCATTATAGATTTGTCATATGTGATTTCCTATATCTTCAGTATCAAAATCATTTTGCAATGTTATGAAAGCTTAAAATGTATTTTGCCCTAGTCGATCTACAAATGGTATATGTGTGCAAAGAATCTGAGATATCTTGCCATCTCCACCTGAAGCCTGCAACCTTAGTATTACTTAATTCTAATCTCAAATAATATGAAACTATCAATTCTATCTCTGATAAAAATATGAATCATTTAAGTCAGCATAGTAAATTTCCACTTTACAGTATTATTAAATTCCCCAAAATCACAAGTTTAAATATTAATTTTATTATATTATATTAATTCTGACTATTAGTGTTTGCCATGATATTCATCTTTGAGTTTTAGGAATGACAAAGATCATGGAAACAGCTGAAATAAATCATCTGCATGGCCAACAATTGAAGGCATAGTTTGATTTAATGAGCATACAGAAATCCAAAAATTAGTCGTTGCTATGTTCTTAGCTTAAAAGTAATACATTTGTTCAAATAATTTGCATGAAACAAATATTTGATATGCATTGAATTCAAATGTTTTATCAAATGGCTTAAAAATGTATTATATGAGATCCTTACAAATGATCTTGTATCTTTATTTAATAACTAAGGCAGTGATGTAGTTTCATTATTGTCCAAAGCAAAGAGCATTTTTTCCCTTAAAAATAACTTTTCCTTTGCAAAATTTATGCTTAGAAAGTTTCATATAGTTGGGTCAACCTCTTCTCCAGCAACTGTATTGATAATCAGAATATTATAAAGTTAATCACCTGTCACTGTTACATATGTTTCACTTCTAAAAATGACATGTGAAAAACCTTAGTAATTAATGAAACCTTAGTTAATAATAATTTTTAGTTCTTTCATATAATTCAGAATGCTATTTGGAGAACTTATATAGATAGAATTAGATCTCTTTAAAAATACTAAGAACTTTAATTCTAAGTCTTAGAGAATATTTTAATGATATAATCAGAGATATGATCAAATATTTATGCTTAGTGATAATTATGGCAATGAACCTCATTTAATAAATATTAGAAATTATCTGTCAATTATATACTGAATGTAATGCTTTGTCTATTATCTAGAAAATCTAAGCTAACCATGCACTAGAATGTCATGCAGTCTTTTTTTTTTTTTTTAAGATATTTATTTATTTATGTAAGAGAGAGAGTGCACAGAGGGAGAGGGAGTGGGAGAAGCAGACTCTCCACTGTTCAGGGATCCCAATGTAGGGCTTGATTCCAGGACTCTGAGATCATGACCTGAGCTGAAGTTAAATGCTTAACCGACTGAGCCACCCAGGTGACCCTACCATGCAGTCTTTAAGTTCATGTTTTCAAAGATAATTCGATGACATGTAAAATTTTCATGACATAATTTAAAGTGTAAAAGTAATGAAAAGGTGCATATACATACATAGATGTGTGTGCGTGTGTGTGTGTGTGTGTGTGTCTGTGCACACGCACACGTTTGACATGAGACAGAGAAAGCTGTCAAAATTGGGTGCAGAGTTACTTTCTCGGGGCTTATCAAGAGAGGCCACTTTGATTTAGTACCCCCAATATCAACTCATCCTTTTGTGGAAAATAGACACTAGAGAGAAAGGGTAAAAGAATCCATGATAAATATAGGTAGTGACAGCAAAAACAGACAAGTGGCTTCACTTTATTTGGTTGAGCATCCTGTGAAGTAGAGGAAAAAGAATAAGGGCATTTTATCACCCTAGATCAGCTTGTTCTCCAGTTTGTTGGCTGAACAGGGATGAACTAAGTGTTTCTTGTTGTTAAGCGAATATGCAGGGAAGTAATTGGGTTTGAATAACCTAAGCCTATCCCAGCAGCAAAATTTATGAAATGTGGCCCTAAGAGAGCTTCTAACAGTAGTAAGAGAAAGTCAAGAAGAAACTAGATCACCCACATCAAGCAACTGTGGAGAGCAAAAGATTTTTGCCCTCTGAAGACTAGATATTCTTTTATTGATTTGAGTCCTTCTTTGATTTCAGGCATAAGAATAGGTTCTTGGTTCACCTTTATAAAAACTGCATCAGTCTTGGAATTAGTTTTTTTTCAAGAAATCCTACTTACTTGGATCTGAACACTACTTAGAATCCAAGATCAAGATGCAAAGATACAAGGTATCTTGGGCTGTTCAGATTGTTACACTGAAAATACAATACACTGGCATAAAAACAAAAGAAATTTATTTCTTATAGTTCTGGAGGCCAGGAAGTACAAGATCAAAGTGCCAGGAGATTCTGTGCCTGGTGAGGCTCCACTTCATTGTTTGTAGATGACATATTTTCCTTGTAGTCTTACATGGCAGAAGGAAAAGGTGGCTCTCTGGTGCCTATTTTATAAGAGCATTGACCCTGTCCATGAGGACTCCAACCCCGTGACCTAATCATGTCCTAAAGGCCCAGTTCCATTGCTATTATACAGGAGATTAGGTTTCAACATACAAATTTTGAGGTATACTAATTATCTATAGTACTAGACATGCTCATTTGTTACTGGGCTATCATTATTTCTTACTCTTTTCAGCAAAGTTAAGCATGATCATTTATTATGTATATAAGGCATATTAATTATATTAATATATTATTATATATAAATTATGAATTTATACTGGAATCTTATATCCCTTTCCAGTACCACATGATTCTTCCCTTGTAATCCTCCTATTGCACTTTTGTATTCCTTTGTCCTACACTAGGAATTCTGGCTGCCAATGATACCAATGTATTTACTCATTTATTCAATACCACAATGTATAAAAAATAGTTACAAAATTCATACATCCATACCACTAAAATAATGAAAACTGCAATTAACATTTAATATTTTTTGTAGTTCTTTTAAATTTTTATAGGCAGTGTATAGTAAAAATTATTTGGCTTAACTTTACTTCTTCCTTAGTGGATATGTTGTTAATGTGATATATTGTTATATTAATATATTTGTTTTTAGAAGTCAAAAGCATAAGAAAAGTTATACTTTAAAAAATGGCACTCACTCATGTAACTGATACTACTCATCCTCTCTAGGAAACCAAAAAAATTAATGGTGTGTGTTTTATTTTTATTTTCTTTTTTATTATTTTTTATAAAAATAAGCAGAATTTCCCCCTTCTTCTTTAAAATATGACATGTATCACTATTTTTTTAAATAAGTTTTATTTTTTAGAGCAGCCTTACATTGAAAGCAAAATTGTGTGGAAAGTACAGAGTTCCTATATGTCTTCTGGCCCCACAAATATCTCCTATGATTAACATCTCAGACCAGAGTGGTACATTTGTTATGGCTGATGGAATTAAACTGACACATCATTATCACCCTCAATCCACAGATTACATTAGGGTTCATTCTTGATGTTACACATTTTATGGGTTTTGACAACTTTGTAAAATGATATATATCCACTATCATAGTATCACACAGAATAGTTTACCCTAAAATTTCTCTGTACTCTGCCTATTATCCCTCCATCACCCAAACCCCTGACAGCAACTGATCTTTTTACCATCCCCATGGTTTTTTCCTTATCCAGATTGTTATGGATAGTAACATAGTAGGTAGCATTTCAGTTGGGTTCATTCACTTACTAATAAGCATTTAAGTTTCTTCCATGTCTTTTCTTCTATGCATTTTTATGTCTTGTTAGTTTACTTGTTGTTGTTGTTGTTTTAATAACTGAATGATATTCCATTGTCTAGATGCACTGCAATTTATTTATTCATTCATTTACTGAAAGACATCTTGATTACTTCCAAGTTTGGTTAAAAAAAAAAAAACTGCTATAAACCCAAATGGATGTTTTTATGCAGATATGCATTGTCTATTATTTTAGGTAATTACCTAAAGGAATGATCGTATAGTAAGGTTACGTTTATTTTGTAAGTCTCCCAAAGTGGTTGTACCATTTTGTATTCCCATCAACAATGAGTATTCCTATTCCTCTTCATTTTGCTTTCTTTCTTAGTAATATATTGTGTAAATCACTCCATATTACCTTTTAGAGATTTTTTAAATTTATTTTTATAGGTGTATAACATTTCAGTGTTTGAGTGCACATAGCTTATGTTTATTTAACCAATCTAGTGTGTGTTTGGTGTGTTTGGGTATGTTATGTATGTAACTAATTTCTTTTTTAATTTTTTATTTTTTATAAACATATATTTTTATCCCCAGGGGTACACATCTGTGAATCACCAGGTTTACACACTTCACAGCACTCACCAAAGCACATACCCTCCCCAATGTCCATAATCCCACCCCCTTCTCCCAAACCCCCTCCCCCCAGCAACCCTCAGTTTGTTTTGTGAGATTAAGAGTCACTTATGGTTTGTCTCCCTCCCAATCTCATCTTGTTTCATTTATTCTTCTCCTACCCACTTAAGCCCCCATGTTGCATCAACAGATGAATGGATCAAGAAGATGTGGTATATATACACAATGTAACTAATTTTTATAGGTGTATAACATTTCAGTGTTTGAGTGCACATAGCTTATGTTTATTTAACCAATCTAGTGTGTGTTTGGTGTGTTTGGGTATGTTATGTATGTAACTACTTCACAAAGTAGGCAAACTTAATTCCAGGGAAGTGGATAAGTAAAGATGTATATATTTTTTTTTAATATAAAATTATTTCCTTTTATTTATTTATTTTTTTTTTTAAGATTTTAGTTATTTGACAGACAGAGATCACAAGCAGGCAGAGAGGCAGGCAGAGAGAGAGGGGGAAGCAGAAGCCAAGCAGAAGCCTGATGCAGGGCTCAATCCCAGGACCCTGGGATCATGACCCAAACCAAAGGCAGATGCTTTAACCCACTGAGCCACCCAGGCACCCCAAGATGAATAACTTAATATAGGACAAAACTGTTCACAACTCAAATGCCACCTGAATCAAAAATTGTTCCAAGGAAGTTTGCATATATCCATCATGCTCTAACTCTCCACTACATCTTGTCCTGATATATAAGGCTTGTTTGAGATTTCTTATTCTATTTCAGTCTCCATCAACATTTTTCATTCTAAGCAATTTATAGTTTTCCATATTTGGTCAAACATTGACATGTCTATAGATTGTCTTGTTTCACCTAAATTATGTTTTTCTTTTTGTTGTTGTTGTTAATCGCAGAGACTCAGATACTTCTATTGGTTTATAGTGCTTACTCAGTGGCAAACAATCTGCTGTGCTGTACCTGTTTGCACATACTGTATTATCTCTGTGACTAGGGACCCTTAGCAGTTAGGTTGATTTTTCTCTTTCTTTAATTTTCTGCACGTCTCTCTTTTTCCTAAGTAAATGGAAAATTATATATAATTTTAATAAGAAAAAAATCAGTTGTATTTTAGAGTTCTCTGTTATTTATATATACATTTATCTTTATGAACTATTTAAGGTGAATAGAAAGGTAACTTAAATATCTCTCTGTCTCACTTTTTTTTTCCCTCTGAACAAGCTTTTGTTTAGTTCTGCCTGGTCTTAATTGCTGTTGTTTCAGGTATTGTACTATGGGGAACTATGCACATGATAACCACTGCTCTGAAGTTAAATGATGTGGAAAACAATAAACAATGTTATTTGTATGTATGGTATTTTGATCAGGGTGAGATACCAAAACACATGAAGTCCTCCTCCCTACTTTCCATCCTTCCTTCTTTCCCTTAGTTTTTCTGTCTTCCATGTATTTATTCCTCAAATATATACTATTCACAGGCACTGTGTAAGATGTCTCAATAATCTTATATTAATTTTTATATGTGTTTTGAACAGCATGCTAGATCATATTTTCAACATTGAATGAAAGAAGCTTAGAGTGTGTGTTCCTTAAATGGATTTCAGTTGGGAATCATATTATAATATCTATCTCAATGAGTTTATAGACTTGAAGCTATAATGGGATTTTTATTTGGCATTATAACATAAAAGAGGACATGAATTATTAGCCTAAATTTTTATATATACATACCTCACACAAAATATAAAAATTCTACTTAAGAAGAAATTTACTATATAATGAAAATGTATTTTCTTAAATTAAGTTTAGTGAATCAAGCCCAAGGCTTCTTGCTTCAATTTTCATTTTTTTTTCCTTATGTTGCCATTCACAGCACAAAAAAAAAAAAAAAAAAAAAGTCCCATAAGCACAGGACCATTAGATTAAAAACCATTTCACTGAAGAACCTATGCTTAAAAAGGATGATCTGATCTACAGTTTGGGATTCTGCATGTTGTTAGATGACTAAGGTCCAAGTCGCAGTAAAGCAGCCTTTTGCCAAATGCATATAGGAATATAAAAATTAAACAGCAAAAACAAAACAATAGCAACAACAACAAAAGAGAATATCATGATTCCGAAAAACAGTACAATGAGGACTGAATGGTCTCCTGACCAGCAACATAGTTTTGCCAAAACATGATTGTTTTTCTGTAGGGAAAATCACTTCAAATTATCAATGATCTATAACCAAAATATACATTATTAATTTCACGTATTTATTATCATAGTATATACATTTAATACCCAAGATGTGCAGAATGCTGAGTTAATTGATAGGATGTGTGTATAATGGGTCCCTCTTTGCAAAAACAAGTGTAAAAACTTTTCTATCAATTGCCTATATATGCAGTGCATCATCTCAGATCAAGAATAATAAATATGTCAATAGTAGATTATTAGCTTGCAACAGTAACAGGACAACATGAGAATCCTTCCAAATTGTATAGGACAAAAAGAGAGTGTGATGTAGTATATCAAACTGTGTATTTGTAATCAGACTGAATTGGGTTTAATGTATTGTTCATATTACTGTCTGTGTACCCTTGGGCCATCTATGTAACTTCTTTCCAAACTAATTTCTTTTATATGTAATATAGAAATAAGCACACCAAAATTGCAAAAATTAATAAGACAATGAAAATTAGAAAATATGAAATTCCATTTGATTCAATTCTGGTGACACTGGTGTCATATGTTCAGAGTTGCCATCATTACTTTCAGTCACCTTTCTCTATTTTCATTAATAAATATCAAAACTTTCCAGTTTCTCTTTACGTCTCTCTTATTTTTATAATTTGCAATTTTAGCCTATCTTACATATGATTTGAAAGTGTCTCACATTCTACATATGTTTTTCATTTTTATTTATTTATATCTATAACCTAGCTTCACTTAGATTTAACACAAAGTGGCTATAGGTGATGAGAAGTAGATCATACTAATCATACCTAATTATTCAATGGAAAATTTCAAAAATGTATATAATTTGACCCTCAGTGTGATTCCTGCCATCACCATCAACACCATTATCCACTGACACTTAATTCAAGCACTAATCTGAAACTCTAATTCTAGCTGTTGTTCCTTTTGCATAATATTCTCAACAGCATTCTTAATTTTGAGTTCCCATGCTATTCTTTTATTTAGATATGCCTTTCAATTCAGTCAATTTGTAAATATTCCCATATAATCTTAATTTACATCATCAAATAATCTGTGGGTCATCTAACACTGTACGTATATATTTGGCACTATTTCTCGCTTACCCTCAAAGTGCTGTGTATGGTGCTGGATAATACAAACACTTAGTGGAGATGATATGGCAAGGATTCAATTATCATGTCAAAATCTTGACTACATAGATTCTGGTATCTTTTCATCTGAAACATGATGCTAATGGCTAATCAAAGAAAGGAGAAAGTGGCCTAGAGATCCCCTATACTTTTGAGGAAGTAGAATACCATGGAATTCTAAAAGAAGATAGAGTCCAAATTGTATGCCTCTTGTCTTTATTGCCTTCTAAATCTTTTTAGTGTCTAATTTTAACAAAGTAATATGAATATACTATGGTGAGTTATTTCTGCAAGTATTTTAATAAACAAAGTTCCTCTGTTTCACTTTTTTCCCCCATTTCATTTTCACCAGAAGTGACTACTTTTAATAACTTTTAGGCAATTATTTTGGGTGTGTGTGTGTGTGTGTGTATCTGAAAACACAAACTAATGTTTATTCCTTAGGCTTTTTGGTTTAAGGTATGAATTATTTGCTCCTAGAATGGAACAAACATTTCCATAGACACACCCTTCCCTCAACTTCATTCACCACACAAGCACACCTTCCTCATTCACTTATCCTCGAAACAGGGTCATTCTGTAATTTTGGCTAGACTGACATTTGTTGTTTAATTCACTATAACTAAATCCTATTTACATCTGAGCCATTTAGTTAACTATAACTAACCTTTCTCCTTACACAACCTTTTGTTTCCTGGAAGGTAGTCATTTGTAAGATTTTCATTTAAAAAAGAAGAAGGAGGAGGAGGAAGAGGAAGAGGAGGAGGAGGAGGAGAAGGGGAAGAGAAAAGAAAATGAAAGAAAAGAAAAGAAAAGAAAAGAAAAGAAAAGAAAAGAAAAGAAAAGAAAAGAAAAGAAAAGATATCAACAAGAGGGGTGCCTGGGTGGCTCAGTGGGTTAAAGTGTCTCCCTTCAGCTCAGGTCATGATCCCCGGGTCCTGAGATGGAGCCCTGCATCGCTTCCCCTCCTCTCTCTCTGCCTGCCTCTCTGCCTACTTGTGATCCCTGTCTGTCAAATAAATAAATAAAATCTAAAAAAATAAATAAATAAAAGATATCAACAAGAAAATCATCCTCAGTTATCTAAATATCCCCTTAAAGTTTAGACATATCATGTGTCTCACTAATTAATTCTCCTATGAAAGTCCTTTCTGGAGACTGTAATCCCACTCCAAACAAATTTGTTGGCCTTCTTCTTCTGTGGCATATGGATCCTTCTTCACTATAATCTAAAGGGTTCCTTTACGCCTCTTTACTTTTGAGTGTCCTGTGTCTGTCTTCTGTTTCTCTTTATTTTCACACTTGTTGTTAAAGTACATCCTCCAGTAAATATCTTCTATTCTTTTTCTTTTTCAATATGATGTATTTAAAATCACATTACACTCACATATATTTTGGCCAGAAATAGAATTTTATTTGTACTTAAAGGAGCTAGAAAAAAAAATAATAATAAATAAAACCTAACACCCAGAAGGAAGGAAATAATATAAGATTAGAATAGAAACAAATGATATAGAAATAAAAGTACAATAGAACAGATCAGTGAAACTAGGAGCCAGTTCTTTGAAAAAAATTAATTAAACTGATAACCCCCTAGCCAGACTTATCAAAAATAAAAGAGAAAGGATCCAAACAAATAAAGTCACAAAAGAGAGAAGATAAATAGTAACCAACACCACAGAAATACAATTATAAGAGAATATTATGAAAAACTATATTCTAACATATTGAATGATGTGGAAGAAATGGATAAATTCCTAAAAAATATAAACTGCCAAAACTGAAACAGGAAGAAATAGAAAACCTTAACAGACCAATAACCAGAAAATAAATTGAAACATTAATCAAAAAATTTTCAACAAAAGAAGCCCAGGGCCAGATGGCTTCCCATGGGAATTCCATCAGGCATATAAGAAGAGTTTATACCTCTTCTTCTTAAACTAGTCCACAAGACAGAAAGGGGAGAAAACTTTTAAATTCATTCTCTAAGGTTACCATTACCCTGAATCCAAAACCAAAGACCACACTAAAAAAAGAGAATTGAGAATTGTAAGCCAATATCCCTGATGACTAACAGACCTGTACCCCTGGTGATTCACAGACCTGTACCCCTGGGGATAAAAATATATGTTTATAAAAAAAAAATTTAAAATAAAAGTGTTCTGAGTGAAGCTAATTGTCAACTTTATTAAGGAGGTTTGCTTTGTGCCCGCCACCTAGTATAAAATAAAATCAAGTAATACAATCTTAAAAAAACAAAAACAAAAACAAAACAAAACAAAAACAAAAACAAAAAAAACAAAAACAAACAAACAAAAAAACTATATGGTCAATTAATCTCCAACAAAGCAGGAAAGAATATCTAAAGGAAAAAAGACAGTTTCTTCAACAATTGGTGTCAAGAGAACTGGATAGCTATCTGCAGAAGAATGAAACTGGACCATTTTCTTATACCATACAAAAAATATTCAAAATGTATGAAAGATGTAAACGTGATACAGGAAACCATCAGATTTCTGGAGGACAACACAAACATAAACCCCTTTAACATCAGCTATAGCAACTTCTTACTAGATATGTCTCCTGAGTCAAGGGAAACAAAACCAGATTTCATAAAAATAAATAGCTTTTGCACAGTGAAGGAAATATTCAACAAAATTAAAAGGCAATCTATGGAATGAAACAAGTTATTTGCAAATGACTTGTCTGATAAAAAACAAGTTAAAAATAGGTAGAAGAGGGGCGCCTGGGTGGCTCAGTGGGTTAAAGCCTCTGCCTTAGGCTCGGCTCATGGTCCTGGGGTCCTGGGATCTACCCCCACATTGGGCTCTCTGCTCAGCGGGGAGCCTGCTTCCTCCTCTCTCTCTGCCTGCTTCTCTGCCTGCTTGTGATCTCTGTCAAATAAATAAATAAAATCTTTAAAAAAAAAAGAAGACATGAAAAGACATTTTTTCTGAAGAGAAATACAGATGACTAACAGACACATGAAGAGAAGTTCAACATCACTCATTATCAGGGAAATACAAATCAAAACTGCAATGAGATAACACCTCACACCAGTCAGAATGGCTAAAATTAACAACACAGGAAACAAAGGGTGTTTTCAGGGATGCAGAGAAAGGGGAACTCTCTTGCCCTGTTGGTGGGGATGAAAACTAGTACAGCCACTGTGGAAAACAGTATGGAGGTTCTTCAAAAAGTTAAAAATAGGACTACCTTACAATTCTGAAATTGCACTGCTAGGTATTTATCCAAAGGGTACAAAAATACTGATTTAAAGGGACACAAACACACCGATGTTTATAGCAGCATTGTCAGAAATAGCTAAATTATGGAAAGAGCCCAACTATCCAATGACCAATGAATGAATGGATAAAGAAGTTGTGGTATATATGTGAAATATATAACATATTATAATATATAGTTATATATTATATTATTAGATAAATTCTGTGCCTAGCTTACAGATAACAACTGAGAAATTCATTAACTTTACAGGGATTCTACTAATATTCTGATCCTATATGAGCATGAGGTGAACTCAGTAAGTTCTAAGTCCTACATAAGGTTTTACACATGTAGTTTCAGCAGTTGATACAGAGTAGTATAACCCTCCTGTGCAGATGATAGTGCCAGATATGTGTCACTAATAGTTTCCAGGTTTAGCGTCCTTTAAATTATAATAATTTACAGATCTTCATGTACCAAATATGAGAAAGGAAGTAAGAATTGTAGTAAGCTTTCAGCTGACTAGAAAAGCATTAAAATTAACATTAAACATTAAATTAACAATAAAATTACTAGGAATCATGAAGATTAGATTTTTAAATATCAGTAGAATAGGTATTCAAGATTATATTTAAATTTAGATAAAAAATAAAACTAATTTTTAAAGAAATTTTTAAAATTCAATTTATTAGCTTATGTATTATTGGTTTCAGAGATTCATCAGTCTTATGTAATACCCAGTGTTCATTACATTATATGCCTTCCTAATATCCATCACCCAATAACCCCATTCCTCCACCACCACCACCAGCACCGCCCCTCCCAGCAAACCTCAGTTTGTTTCCTATACTTAGAGTCAATTATAGTTTGTCTCCCTCTCTGGTCTCATTCCGTTTTATTTTTCCCTCCCATCCTCTATGTTCCTGTTTTGTTTCTTAAATTCCATATAGCAATGAGATAATATGATAATTGTCTTTCTCTGATTGACTTATTTCACTTAGCATAATAGCCTCTAGTTCTGTCCATGTCCTTGCAAATGACAAGATTTGGAGTTTTGTGTGGCTGTGTAATATTCCACTATAGATATACCACATCTTCTTTATCCATTTATCTGTCGATGGGCATCCAGACTCTTTCCCTAGTTTGGCTAATAAGGACATTGTTGCTATAAACTTTGGGATGCAGGTGGCCCTTCAGATCACCATCTTTGTATCTTTGGGGTAAACACCTAGTAGTGCAATTGTTGGGTCATAGGGTAGCTCTATTTTAAACTTTTGAAGGAACATCCATACTGTTTTCCAGAGTGACTGCACCAAGATGCATTCCCACCAAAAGTGTAGGAAGTTTCCCCTTTATCTGCATCCTCAGCAACATTTGTCTTTCATGACTTGTTAATTTTAGCCTCTCTGACTGATGTGCTGTGGTATCTCATTGTGGTTTGATTTGTATTTCCCTGATGCACAGTGATCTTGAGCATTTTTTTCATGTGTACATTGGCCATTTTGATGTCTTCTTTGAGGAAATATCTGTTCATGTCTTCTGCCCGTTTCTTGATTGGATTACTTATTCTTTTGGTGTTGAGTTTTATAAGCTTTTCTTCATAGATTTTGGATACTAGCCCTTTATCTGTTATGTAACTTGCATATATCTTCTCCCATTCTGTCAGTAGTCTTTTGGTTTGGTCAGCTGTTTCCTTAGCTGAGCAAAAGCTTTTTATCTTGATGAAGTCCCAATAGTTCATTTTTTGTCCTTGTTTCCCTTGCCTTTGAAGATGTATCCAGCAAGAAGTTGTTGTGGCCAAGGACACAGAAGTTGCTGACTGTGTTCTTCTGTAGGATTTGGATAGATTCCTGTCTCACACTGAGGTCTTTCATACATTTTGAGTCTATTTTTGTGTACGATGTAAGGAATGGTCTAGTTTCATTCTTCTGCATGTGACTGCCCAATTTTCCAATATCATTTGTTGAAGAGACTTTTTTTTTTAAACTGGCTATTCTTTTCAGTTTTGTCAAAGATTAGTTGACCATAGAGTTGACGGTCCATTTCTAGGTTTTCTATTCTGTCCCATTGATCTGTGTGTCTATTTTCTTGCCAGTACCATACTGTCTTTTTCTTTTCTTTTTTTTCTTTTTTAATTTATTTATTTTTATTTTTTATAAACATATAATATATTTTTATCCCCAGGGGTACAGGTCTGTGAATCACCAGGTTTACACACTTCACAGCACTCATTATAGAACATACCCTCCCCAATGTCCATAACCCCACCCCCCCTTCTCGTAACCCCCCCTCCCCCTAGCAACCTTCCAAAAAAAAAAAAAAAAAAGTACCATATTGTATTAAAGATTACAGCATCATAATAGAATTTGAAGCCCAGGAATTGTGATGCCATCAGTTTTGATTTTCAGGATTCCTTTTTTTTATTTGGGGTCTCTTCTGGTTCCACACAAATTTTAGGATTATTTGTTTCAGTTCTGTGAAAAATAGTTGATGGCATTTTGATAGGGATTGCACTGAATGTGTAGATTACTCTAGGTAGTTTGGACATTTTAATAATATTTGTTCTCTCGATCCATGGGCATGGAACATTTTTCCAGTTCTTTGTGTTTTCCTCCATTTATTTCATGAATGTTCTATAGTTTTCTGAGTAGAGATCCTTTACCTCTTTGGTTAAGTTTATTCCTCGGTATTTTATGGTTTTAGGTGTGATGGTAAATGAGACTGACTCCTTAATTTCTCTTTCTTCTGACTCAGTGTATAGCACTGCAACTGCCTTCCATGCACTGATTTTATATCCTACTGGATATAAAACAGGATATAAAATCCAGCCAGATATAAAATCTAGCAGTATATAAAATCAATGCCTACAGAAGTCAGTTGCAGTGCTATAGACTACCAATGAGACAGAAAAGAGAGAAATTAAGGAGTCAGTCCCTTTAGGTATATGGTTGGTTTGTGTATTTGAGACATTTTTGTTTCTTGAGAAAGGCTTGCATTGCTATACACTTTCCTCCTAAGACTGCCTTTGCTTCATCCCAAAGATTTTGAACAATTGTGTTTTTATTTTCATCTGTTTCTATGATTTTTAAAAAATTCTTCTTTAATTTCCTGGTTGACCTATTCATTCTTTAGTAGGATCCTATTTAGCCTCCATGTATTTGAGTTCTTTCTGACTTTCTTCTTGTGATTGAGTTCCAGTTTCAAAGCACTATTGTCCAAAAATATGCAGGAATGGTCCCAATCTTTTGGTACTATTTGAGACCTGATTTGTGAGCCAGTATGTGATCTATTCTGGTGAATGCTCCATGTGAACTTGAGAAGAATATGTATTCTGTTGCATATGGATGGAATGTTCTGAATACATCTGTGAAGTCCATTTGGTCCAGTGCGGTATTCAAAGCCATTGTTTCCATGTTGATTTTCTGCTTAGATGATCTATCCATTTCTGTAAGTGGGTTGTTAAAATCCCCTACTACTGTAGAATTGATTCTGTTATGTTGTTATTGATTTATAAATTTGGGTGCACCCAAGTTAGGAGCATAAATATTTAAAATTATTAGATCTTCTTATTTGATATACCCCTTTATTATGATGCAGTGTCCTTCTTCATCTCTTATTACAGTCTTTGGGTTAAATTCTATTTTGTCTGATACAAATTTTCTTACCCTAGATTTCTTTTGACATTTATTTGCATGGTAAATATTTCTTCAACACTTCATTTTCAATCTACAGGTGTCTTCAGGTCTAAAATGAGTCTCTTGTAGACAGCATATAGATAGTTCTTGGTTTTTGTTTTTGTTTTTATCCATTGCGACACCCTATATATTTTGATTGGAGCATTTAGTCCATTTACATCCATAGTAAGTATTGATAGATATGTATTTAGAGCCATTTATTACTTGTTTTTTCATTGTTTCTGGAAATTTTCTCTGATCCTTTCTTGTCTTTTCACTTCTGCTCTTTCCTTTCCACTCAAAATTTCCCTTTATATTTCTTGCAAGACTGGTTTAGTCATCAAGGACTGCTTTAATTTTTGTCTGTTTGGGAAACTCTTTATCTCTCCTTCTATTCTGAATGATAATATTGCTGGAAAGAGTATTCTTGGCTTCAGATTTTTCCCATTCAGCACGTTGAATATCATGCCACTCCCTTCTGGTTTGCCAAAATTCTATTGAGAGATCTGCCACTAGCCTTATGAATCTTCCTTTGTAAGTTAGGGACTTTTTTTTATTTGTTGCTTTGGGGACTTTTTTCTCTATTGCTATATTTTGCAAATTTACTTACAGCATGTCTTGGTGTTGGCCTGTTTTTATTTATTTTGGGGGAGTTCTCTGCCTCCTGGATCTAGATGTCTGTTTGCTTTCCCAGAATGGGAAAGTTTTAAGCTATCATTTCCTTAAATAAATTTTCTGCCCCCTTTCTCTCTCTTCTTCTGGGACTCCTATGATACAAATCTCATTACATTTGTATCATAGGATAATATGATACAAATATGATCAAATTGATAATTTGATAGAGTCACTGAGTTCCCTAAGACTATTCTTGTGTTCCATAATTTTCCTTTCTCTCTTTTGTTTGGCCTCATTATTTTCCATAATTTTATCTTCTGTATCACTTATTTGTTCTGCTTTTTCCATCCTTGTGGTCATTATATTCCATCAATTTTGAACCTCTGTTATTGCATTTTTTATTTCTAATTGTTCCTAACTTCTAAGAAGTTTTCAATTCTTTTCTTAAGCCCAGTGAGTATCCTTATGATTGTTGCTTTAAATTCTCCCTCAGGCATGTTACTTACATCTGTTTTGAGTAGATCCGTGGCTGTCCCTTTTGCTCATTGTTTCATTTGGGATGAATTCCTCCACGTTGGCATTTAGTCTAAGTCTCTGTCTTCTCTGTGTTAGAAAAGCCCTGTTTATGTTTCCTGTTTCTGAAAGTAATGGCTTTATGAAGAGTTCATATAGTGTCCAGCATCTCGCACCTCAGGGAGTGGCTCTAGTGTGTGCTATATTCACTCTGCTCTCTATCCTTCAGCAGAAGCTGTCCTTGCCTGCAGTAGGCAGTGTTTGGACCTTGGCCAGTATGTGGTGTGTTTTAACTAAGTGTGTTCTTCTCTGTTAAATGAGACCTGATGCTTCTTCCACTAAAACTGAAACTTTGCAGAACTCTTTTGTCAGGAGATGTGGTGTATGTGGGGGGCAGGGGGATGCATTTCTGCTGGTGATCTGAGAAAGGGGCCTACTGCACTGGGTCTGAAGCATAACTACCAGGGAAGGGCAGTACTGGCAGAGTGCAGGGCGCTGGGACTTGGTATAAGCAGGTTAGGCAGCCAATGTTGATGCTGTGTTGTTTACTGAAGCTGGTTTATGCATTGGACTTTAGGCTATATCCCAGCCAAGGCTGCTAACTTTTAAAACTCCAAATTTTAGGGACCTGGTGTCATGGGGGCCTATAATGGTTTTCTAGTCCCTGCATTGGGACGGATGCAGGTTTGCCTAAGAAAGGCAGTCAAGCCAGTCCAGGGACATGGGACTTGGAGCAAGCAGGTTAGGCAGCCATTGTTCAGGCTAAACCCTCAGCAAGTGGTTCTGCCTCTAGGCTGAAGGGCCGGGGAGGGGAATTGCATTCACCAGCTCTTTTGTCCCCAGAGAGGCATCTCTGTGAATACCACCTTTTATGGATGTGTTCTAAGAAGAGTGAACAATCTCTACCTGTTAGCCTTAGGCATTCTTCAGATCACAGCACCTGCCCCCAGGTTCCTTGCCTGCCTTCTACCCAGGAATAGGACAGTGCCCTCAGGGCTCTATCCCAGCCAAGTCTGACTTGTAAAACTCCAGTCTTAAAGCCCTTCTGATTTCAAAAACACATGAAAATCAGCCCCTCCCATTTTCCACACCAAAGTTTAGAAGTGTTATCCTTCATGAATTCTCTGTGTGATCCCTTCTCTCTCATCTTTCTCCATAACCAGGGCTCCCTCTCCTCTGCAGCACCCATGATCCATTTCTCCCCCAAACCACATCTCTGCACCTTCCTTGATATGGTCTCTTCTCTTCCTCTAATTGTGGAGCTTTTTTCTGTTAGTCCTCAGGACAATTTCTTGGGTATTCAAAAAGATTTGATAGTTATCTAACTGAGTTCCAGGGATGAGACAATCTTAGGTCCTCCTGTTATGTCACCATCTTAGCTTCCTTCCTAGCCCAGATATTTTTATCTACCTAGGAGGAAAAAGAAAAGAAAATTCAGAAGACACTTCATTTAGTATGCAATTTTCATATTGTGTTATTTAGGTTAAAACCAAGTTAAACTTATTTTGTTGTAACTTTCTGCCTTCCTTCTTTAAAACATGAAATATATATATGTATAAAATTATATATTGACATAAATTTATATAAATCATTTTACCCTAATATAATATAATTGACAAATGTACACCATTAATATTTATTTCCTATTACCACTGTAATACTAGTATACAAATTGTGTACAAAATTCTTGTGTAAATTTCCAAGTATTTTGTTGGCATAAATATCTATATGTAAACTTACTGGATTAAAAGTAAAGAATACATATGATTTTCTTATTTAATTTAACAAAATTATTTCAATGTCTCACTAATTTACACTATGAGCTGTCTAGGAGAATCCCTTTTTAATTGTTTCCACACAAAATTTGTTATAGTAAAGGAATCTACCTCGACAATTTGAATACTAACCTTACTTCAGAAAATAGTTTGCTTATTCTGGAAGTAACAAATTAGACCAAGTAAAAAGAGGTTGAAAAATATAAACAACACAGAAACCATGTTCACATGAGTGAGGCAAAATATAAACCAAAAATCAGAACAGACCACTCTGATCACAATATGATAAATAAACAAACAAATAAATGTGTATAATGTTTGGAGAATATTTCCTCATGAGATTTATGAATGAGGACAGATTTTGGAATGAAGTTTCCTATAGACTAAATTTGGTAAATGATACTGACTGTGTCTGGTCTAATTGATTTCAAGAAGCTTAATCTACCGCATTTTAACAATATAATCATGGCAGATTAAATTGATTTATAATTATAAACAATCCATCTAAATATAATAAGAGCAAAACTGTGATTATTTGAGATAGTTTTTAAATATAATGAGGGAAATTTGGAACAAAATGACATAAAAAAAGAACTTTAAAGTCTCTGAGTGTATCTTATTACTCCTAGACCTTTATTGTTCACCAAGTTAATAAGGAAAGATGATAGGTTCTAACAGTTATGCCAAAAATCAAGTAGAATTAGAAATTGATTCTTAAGAATGAGTGTAAACTGGAAGGAACTTATTATGATACAACCCAAAAACTTGGACCACACAGTAGTAATAAAAATATCCCCTAAAAAATCTATAACACTATGTGCAAAGTATCATCTTAACTAAATTATATATGCTTAGTCCTTTTAATTTTCAAAATAAACTTTTGAGGTGAATGTAATTACTATATTGATTTTATAGACGATAAAAATAGGGACAAAGAATTAAGTAACTTGTTCAAATTAAAAGTTCTGATGAAAATCCCAAAGACCTAAGTTATCGTCTCAAAGCAATCCTCTATGTTGACTAAGTATAATGATATTGGTAAAATATATCAGTAAACACCAAATAGTTTTACATATCTATAATTTCCCAGTTAAATTAGTACATTAAAATGTACATTAGTACATTAAATTAATAGCATTTTCTAGTAAAATCTATGAACATAGTCATTTGGCTTACCAGTGCAGACAAATATCTATCTGGATAGCCCAAACCTTCATAAGTACATGTTATTTTAACAAATAATATCCATTTTTGCCAGAAAACTGACTTAGGACTAGAAGAAGTTTCTATCATATGAGTTGTGGGACTCATCTCTGGCAACACTATACAATTTTTATTTTGAATTCATAGAAGATCTTGTAATAGTTGTAAGGACACGTTTAAGAAATTTTACTAGATTTTTTAAAAAGTATATATATGAACTTTTATACTGTTATTCAGCTTAACTCCCTTTTTACAAAGATAAACTGCAATTGGGTCATACATATTGCAAGTTGTGACAAGTCAATAAAAGTTAGAGCACATTTAATCAAGTAGTCCCTAGAAATAATGAGAATCTGCAAGGACTTGGGACAAGTTCCTCTAAGAAGGAAACAGGATTACCTTCATATGAGATTTTTAAGAATTACACTTGAGGTGATGCAAGTGGGCAACAATTGTCCACAAAGTTTCCAATTTATAAACTGAAAGGACCCACAACAAATAAAAATTCTCTCTATATAATATTAATATATTAATGAATATTTGTTATTGATCATCTATCATAAGTTACAATATGTAAAGGAGAGGATGGCTGGAAATAACAGACTAAACTAAAATAGGACTAATTCTTTCATGAAAACATTGTTAAAATACTTCCCCATTGGTCAAATTCTACTAATAAGTAGAGGATAAGAGGGAAGCTAATAATCAAGAACCATTTTAAAATAGTATTACATTTATGTATTACTCTCTGAAGACTAACTCAGTCATTCGTTATTTAGAGATGGATGAAAAAGAAAGCAATGGTACTTAGGTTTGTTCTCTTTAGTTAGATTGTTTAATTGGACCCTTGATTTTCCAAAAAGAGATCCAACTAGATTAAGAGAGTTTTCCTGAAAATGTGGAGCTGACTTTAATAAAATAACTGAAAACATTCAGAATAACCTCTACTCTAAATTCTGCTTGGCATGAATGATGTAAGAATTGATCAGGAAGGTAACACACCAGCTTTTTTCTTCTTTGGCACTTAAGGCAGGCTGAGTATGTGTAGTTGCAGAAATAAAGCTATAGGACATCTCCTTGGCCTTCCTCAGTAACCCTCCGCTTTGTACAGCTGTTTTCAAAGTTAATCCCAAATAAGATGTTTACAAATATCTAATATAATTGAGTTTGAAAGAAAAGATTTCTCAGATTTTGGCATTGTGAGAAAATTAAAACAACTATGCCATTTACAGAATGTAAACTTTTGGTTTTTAGAATACAAATCCTATAGCTTGATAACTATTTTGGCAGCCATATCATACCACTGTGATAAATCAAAATTCACCCTATTAAAACCACTTACAACAAAGAATTGTCCCTAATATTAGTGATTAGAGTTATTTCCATTCATAACTTACTTGCTAATATAGGAAAAAATTGCTAAGCATTTAATCTAATATATTGAACATCTAAGGTTTGTTTTTAATTTGTCTTCCTTGTTAATCAGAAACTAACAAGTGTTTTATTCCTTGTGCCACACAATTTAGATACATTTCATCTCTTAATCCAGAAAACAATCTCACATGGTAGATTATTATTTACATGTTATAGTTGAAGAAAATGAAACACAGAGAGCAATATACTAAAGGTCAAAGGGTAATAGTAGACAAAACCATCATGCTGAGTTATAGTGATCTAAATTAAAGTCTCTGGTTAAAATAACTATAATTATTCTACTTATGTGTATATGTAGTGTAAGATCCTTACACATAAATTATTATCCTTGAATAATTTATTTTTACCTGATTATGATGACACAATTGTCTTGACAAATGTTACATGATACACCTTATATTTATTTTGAATAAAATACCAGATGTTGGGAAGAAATAACTTTTAGATTAGCAATTAACTGTAAATTTCACATAAAGGCAGGTTAAAGCATTTTTTGCTTGATAAAATCTTGTAATGTGGTCCAATTAACATAATTTCTTATTACAGTTTCACCTCAATATTTTCATGACATGTAAATAGTTTAGCCATCACTCTACGCAGATGTTCATGAATTATTGATCTAGTCTCTTTTTTTTAAATTTTATTTATTTATTTGACAGACAGAGATCACAAGTAGGCAGAGAGGCAGGCAGAGAGAGAGGGAGAAGCAGCCTCCCTGCAGAGCAGAGAGCCTGATGCGGGGCTTGATCCCCAGACCCTAGGATCATGACCTGAGCCAAAGGCAGAGGCTTTAAACCACTGAGCCACCCAGGTGTCCCTATCTAATCTCTGTTTACCAAAATCATTTTGCTCCATTTTTTCTTTAAATGGTATATATTATGTAAAAATACAAAGAACTCAATAATTAATGAATTAGAATGATGATTTTAAAATGTACCAATATTCTTTAAAATATTTTCAAGCAATGATCAGTGGCGTGAGCATTATTGAACTTCTAACAGTAAGTGTAATAGTCAAATTTATTAGTCCTATTTTGTGAGTTAAAGCAACATAAGAACCTATAGGACAAAAGAAGACTTGATTACCAAATTAAAAAAATATATACTCCAGTTAGCAGGTATGAATTTCTCAGGCACCCCTTCCTGTTAATCTTTATATAAACATCTAAGATAGAATGCAATGAATTAATATCTTGAAGATTACCATTCTTTAAAATAAAAGATGCAAATGTTATAATTGGACTTCTGTAAAATGTTAACTTTGAGCCTGAGCCATAAACCTATTTTGGAAAAGCAAAAATTGGTTTTCTTGGAAACTTTTGTTCCACTTGAAGTGCTCCAATATATTCAAGGACAAAGATGCGTCTCCAATTTAAAAGGGTATCTATATTTAGAAGCATGTGAAATGTTTCATGCAGCTTTTCTATGTAATTCAATTCCTCAGTATGCTGAAAAGTCAGTTTGAAAACCTTCCTTTCTTAATATAACACTAAAGGTTGTTTTCAAGCTAAGTCTCCTGAAAAGAGAATTTAAGTATCCAGAAGACAAGAAAAGCACTGATTAGTTGATTGGATAAGAAATAAGTGTGACACACTGTTCTGGTTTAATTTTTTTTTTAGATGGAAAATCTTGAATATGTGATGTTTCTTTTCTTTTCAAAGCAACGCCATATGCAATCAACAAGTTCTTACCAGCATGTACATTGCTTTTCAAAAACAAGATGAAGGATCAGAAGCTCCCTCTTATTCACTGAGTTGATAAAAATAACTCATTTGAAAAAATCAGGAAGGATTAGGTTTGAGTCTTTAATTTGAAAATCATAAATGAAGAAAGCAAAAGTGATGGAGAAAAGAAGGATGAGGATGCACAGTAGAGGGCAAGGAGGTAGAAGTCATGTAAGGAGAAACTAAGTACATATCATAGCAGGTTCTTTTTTTAAGAAGAGTGCTGTTGCCGGGGCACCTGGGTGGCTCAGTGGGTTACGCCTCTGCCTTTGGCTCAGGTCATGATCCCAAAGTCCTGGGATCAAGCCCCCATGGGCTCTCTGCTCAGCAGGGAGCCTGCTTTCTCCTCTCTCTCTGCCTGCCTCTCTGCCTATTTGTGTCTGTTAGATAAATAAATAAAATCTTAAAAAACAAAAATCTTCTAAAAAAAAAAAAAGAAGAGTGTTGTTGCCTTTATGAATGTGCTCTTTAGGGAACTATCTTTTACTAAGCACCTATCATCCACAATGAAATTGTCATGTTTAATCCTCATAACAATGCATTTTTCATATAGAAGAATTTATTCCAGATTACGAGAACTAAAATTAAAAACTAAGTCATTTACTCAAGATTATGAAAACTGGTTGCAAAGATGTTGCTACACCCATTATTTTTCCATTATGTCAATCCCTTTGATTTTAGGTCCTGTTGCTTTGAGTCATAAACTGCTTTCACTTATTCTTCTGTCTTGTGTTTACATATTCAAATGTGTGGTTCTCTTCTATCTCGATAATCAAGGTGCAGCTCAAACACACCTTCTCAGTGAAACTTCTTTGATGCTTCCAGATGAAGAAATTCTTTCACTTCAGAACTCAGTTTTCAGGTAAGACCCTTATTGAAATATATCTTGCATAATAGTTAATTTTGCAAGTATCTCTACTAAATTGTAACTTGACAGAGGTTCCTTTCTCTCTCATTTGAAATTCCTTACATCTCTACGAATGTTAGATATATAATTACTGAGGATCTGACTTCTTGAATGAAAGACAAAAGAGATGATATGAGAATGAGTAAAGAAGTTAATCATTTGTCCTTCAAATAGTTAATCTGATCACATAGTCTTTAACTTTAAAATTCAAGGTGGAATTCTATTTCATATTAAATGCCAGATATTCAAGATTTACTAATAGTTTTAATTTTGTCATAAAATGTCTGTTTGAATGACATTATTTTCTAATATTACCAAATATTTTTCACCATCAAAATTGAAGAATAAAATTATTTATATTTGTTAATATTCAATAAAAATTGTAATATCAAAGGAAAACTTGAATGGGGAGTAAAAATGACAGTTTGCCTTTAGGTTGTTATTTGCATACAATCTTTATTAGTGATTTTGCTTTAAACTGTGATAGAGAACATAATAATAACAATAACAATAATAATATACAAAATTGTCAAGTAGGATTCACACAAACATTTGTAAATGTCTCAAGTCAATTTAATGTGAAATATTTGATTTTCTTATCAATAACATGGAAATAGTTTCTGCCTCAGGTCCTAAGATTTGAGGTAATTATATATAAAATATATTAATGAAATGTATGTTAAAATATAACTATTATTATGAATACATTTTAGTTTATAAGGAAATAATAATTCACTATTTGAAAACAGAATATAACAATCTACAGAATATAACAACATTCTAGGTTTGTGAAAGTGAAACACTATTGGAGGAAGAAACTTTTTTGAAGTAAATGTATCTTTTTTTGCATCAAGAAGGAGTTGCTTAAGTAATAACAACCCATGATTTAAAAAAAAAAAACATTTTCTTCATCAACTACCACTCTCCACACACTCTATAGAGAAATGAAATTCTATGTAACATTTCAACTCTGGAAAGTATATTGAATGTAATATAAGTCTGAGAGTATACTGACTGTAAGTCTGAGTTACTAGTAAAAGCTACTTATATTATATAAATATAAAATAAAGGTGTCAATAATCCTACTGGAACAAAAAGGAGGCATAATAAATTCTGCCTTTGGGTGGGGCAGGCAAGTGGTGAAAAACTAGGAAAAACTTCATGGATGTAGATGGTATATCTGTAAAGAATATCAAGAACCATTTTTGCAGAATCATCTAGGAAATTTGTAAGAATTTCTTAGTTAATCAAATATGGGAAGGACATTCCAGATTTAGGATGGAGCAGTAGAAAATCAAGAAAGCAGGAAGTACAGTGTATTAAAAATGACATAAACTATTTCCCACCTAGAAGGTGCTCTTCTGCAAGCCTTATTATATTTGGCTTTACAAATGCTGATTTATTTATTTTAACTTTTATTTATTTATTTATTTATTTATTTATTTAGACAAAGAGAAAGAGTTGGAGGAGAAGAGACAGAGAGAGAGGGAGAATCTTAAACAGATTCCAGACCCAGTACAAAGCCTTACATGGGGTTTGATCTAACAACCCAGAGATCAGGACCTGAGCTGAAATCAAGAGTCAGTGCTTAACTAACAGAGCCACCCAGGCACCCCTACAAATATAGATTTATTATTTTTTCAAATATATATTAACTAGAAAATATGGGATTCCTGAATAGACACATTGCAAGCAATTTCTCATTTTGAGTATATTTTAAATAAGAAGAAAAATCCTGAAATGTTATATTAATGAAGAAATACTAAATCAATTATACTAAATCAGATGTATAAAATGGCATTGTTAATGATTATATGAAGTGAGTTGTCAAATGGCTTCATATAAATGAAAATACTAATTAATAAAGACTATTATAGAATGACTCTGAATTAATGTCTAATTAGCCTTTTACCTACTAGCAGCCAGAGAATAAGAACAGTTTACAAAAGGAAGAAAAAATATAAGAACTCTAGATTTGTTAAAATCTGTGTAAACCAGAAGATAATAGATTGACTTTTTTTTTTTTTTTTGAGAGAATGTGTGTGTTTGAGGACTGGGGGCCACAAGAAGACGGGAGAGAGAGAATTTCAGAAAGCCAAAATCATGAGTTAGACATTTAACTAACTGAGGTACCCAGCGACCCCAGATTAATATTCTTTAAATACGGAGAGACAGAGGAAGAAAGTCAACTTAGAATTCTTTTACACACCCAAATTTTCTAATGAATTTTCACTGTAGAAGAATTTGTTTTGCTTTAAAAAAAAAAAAAAAAAAAGCAAAAGCTGAGAAAATCTGCTGCAAGCAGAGAGACTTATATTAAATAGCAGAGCAAAATAAAAGCACCCAATTTTCAAAGAAGATTTTTCAAACATATTAAAAACTATAATATATGAAAAGATGGAAATTTAGGTCTATACAAAGGAAAAAAGAGGGATGAAAATGGTAAAAACATGAGTATATGAAATATTTTTTCTCATTTTTAATGCAAATGTAGTAATGTATCTTGAGTTTAAGTATATATTGAAAATTGCATGACAAGAATTATACAAAGAGTGAGAATGAGAAAATTAAAATATACACTTCAGAATTTTTACACTATAACTGAAGTAGAATATTTTTTAAAAGATTAACTCTAATAAAGTAAGCATCTATGGTATAAATTATGGAAAATAATTTTAAAAAGTAGAACTAAAAATATAAAATGGCTATAAAAATAATGGTTATAAAATGCAATCATAATACACAAAAAAGTAGAACTAAAAAATAAAATGTTACATAAAAAATAGTGGTTATAAAATGCAATCATAATACACAAATAATTGTGTATTATAAAATGCAATCATAATACAAAAGTAAAAGCATATAGAAAAATAAGAAAAAAACAGAAACAGATTAAACAATTAAAAATTAAACAGCAAAACTGAAAATTTGTGCCTAATTGTATTGGTTATTATGTTAATGTTAAATATTCTGGGCACTCTGATTATTAGCCCAGGTTTGTTAGATGGATAAAAATGCAGGGGCGCCTCGGTGGCTCAGTGAATTAAAGCCTTTGCCTTTGGGTCATGATCCCTTCATCCTTGGATCGAGCCCTGCATCGGGGCCTCTGCTTGGTGGGGAGCCTGCTTCCATCTCTCTCTCTCTATCTGCCTCTCTGCCTACTTGTGATCTCTGCCTATCAAATAAATAAAATCTAAAAAAAAAAAAGTAAAAAAAAATGCAACTCATAGAAAATGTAGACAAAAGTCTATATGGAAACAGGACTTCATTAATAGTATCAACCAAATTTAAGTTCATATTTATATATATTCCACCTAATGGCATATATTCCTTATATATATATATATATATATGCTATATATTCATATATATTCCACCTAATAGCAGTAGATTTCATAATGTATTCAAATACACATGGAATACTCACAAAAGCCAGCTAATTTATTGGCCATAATTTAATACATTCAAATATATCAAATTCTAGAAATCTTAACGATGTACGGTCTTTAAGCAGAAAAGGACTAATTCACTTAGAAATTAATGATGAAATCTATTCCAAAATATGTGGATATTAAATAGCAAATTTAGAAAGGAATAAAAATAAAGAACAATGAAAGTATACATTTTCAATATAGGAAAAATGGAAAACAAATTCAAAATTTATGGAATGCACCTGAAACAAATTTGAATGATTAGCAAGATGATGGAATAGGAAGTCCCAGCCTTCATATATTTAGGGTGAGCACTAATCCAACATGACCAACGTCCTTATAAAAAGAGAAGATTAGGAGACAGGAAACATACAGACTCATCATGGGAAGACAATCAGAAGATGACCATCCATAAGACAAGAAAAGAGGTCTCACCAACAACTTGATCTCAGAGTTCTACCCTTCAGAATTGTTAAGATTAATTTCTATTGTTTAAGCCACCAGTCTGTGGAACTTTGTTATGCAGCATTAGCAAACTAATACATGAGCCTAAGAAAAACATTCTCAGCTCTACAGATCTGATTACGCTGCTTGGCTGCTGCTTCATTTCCTTTGGCTTTCACTTTCTGCCAATATAACTACATCAAGCCCACTTTGTTTCTCTCAACAATGTGGATCATTTTCCAGATTGTAATTTTCTTAAACTTACAGAAAAGATCAAGTTCCAACTATTCAAGTTTTCATTTCTAAACTTCCAAAAAGACAAATAGTTGGGAATTGGGATTATAGTGTTATACTGTCTGATACAAATCTATCTTTGACCCTCCTACTTCTCAACTTTAGGTTTCAGTGTTTTAAATCTTTAAAATGGAGGTAATAGGGGCCCCTGGGTGGCTCAGTGGGTTAAAGCCTCTGCCTTGGGCTCAGGTCATGATCCCAGGGTCCTGGGATCGAGCCCCGCATCAGGCTCTCTACTCAGCAGGGAGCCTGCTTCCCCTTCTCTCTCTCTGCCTGCCTCTCTGCCTACTTGTGATCTCCATCTGTGAAATAAATAAATAAAATCTTAAAAAAAAATAAAATGAAATCGAGGTAATAATAGTGTCTATTATAAGATATTATAGTAATGATTAACTGAAATAGTAATAATCAGGCACATAGAGCTGTGTTTGAAAATAGAGTAAGCATATAACTTACTGTCAAACCAGGAAGATCCATTTTAGAGTAATAAAAGGTGCTTTTCAGAATCATGCCAGTACATAGCTATAAACTGGTACTATCTCGGCAAAGGTTAACACAATAAACATTTGGTGAATATTAGTTGTTTTTATCATTAATAACTGATAAATTAAGATGTTAAAATAGATATAGTTAATTTCCCTATGGTTCCTATTGCTCCTGGCATAGTGGTAGGTTTCATTCAATTTCATATAATTTCATGACTCCTTTCATGATTTTATAACATGACCATGTTCATTTTTAACTTTCAAAAAAATTCCTTAAGTCGTAAAGAGATATGTTCTTTAAAAGGAAAGGACTAACTTAGAAATCAATGATGAAATCAACTCCAAAATATGTGGATACTAAATAGCAAACTTAGGAAGGAATCCCCTCCCAAGAAATAGCAATGGGAAGTTTATTTTTTCAATGCAAGAAAATGGAAAACAAATTCGAAACTATAGGGTGCTTCTTCTGTGTGTAGCATCTCTAAAAGTTTAAATTAAACTGCATGACAAAACTCACATATGGTACAAATGAGATGTAATCATATGTACAAGGATAAAAGCCTGATCTCCATGACATGATCAAAGACAGCAGGTTCTTCTCCCTAAAGGATGTAAAATTAAGTATAAACTTGTTTAGCCATGTGTATTGGGCCTCTCACAGATATGTTAATTCAGGTTTGGCATGCAAGTTCAACCCTGTGCTCACAGAGAGGGTCATACATTAGTGTCTTTCTCTTAGGCTGCTTTCTCAAACCTGATAATTAGACGCATTTTACTTGAAAGGTTTACCTTGTGTGATTTGCTTCATCTTTCAGCCCAAGAATTCCTAAACCAGTCAGATGAAAACTATTTTAACAGTAAACAACTATTACTAGATGTATAGTGTAAAGAAAAAGTCAGTATCTCAATCTAGATAGGTTTAACTACTACGATATATGAGGCTGGTTGCATGTAAAACTAGCAATAACCCCTTGGTGAACCAAGGGGTTTTGCTTGTTTGTTTGTTTCTTTTTCATGTATTACTTTAACATTTTACTCATCCCCACACAAAGCTTCCCATCTTAAACTAAAAAAAAAAAAAAAGAAAAAAGAAAAGAAAGAAAGAAAGTCAGTCAGTCTTTGGCAGGCTTTCCAACTAAACATAAGAAATGATGCATCTTAAAATACTTTTAAGATGTTCACAAAGGCATGATAAATGAACAAAGAATTAACAATTCACCTTATTCTCTAGTCATCGCATTAATGGTTTGTGGATAAGAAAAGCTTCAAATTCATAAATACTATGCCTCAATGTTTAAACAGTTTATACGTGCCAAAGCTGACATAAATGTAGAAAAACAGTTTTTTGACAGATTTGGATTTGCCTCACAAATTATCTGTCAGGAGGTTGGAGTGAGTCAGGTTAAGAAAATATTTATTTTTGGGGAGGAGTCAAGATGGCGGAGAAGTAGCAGGCTGAGACTGCTTCAGCTAGCCGGAGATCAGCTAGATAGCTTATCTAAAGATTGCAAACACCTGAAAATCCATCGGCAGATCGAAGAGAAGAAGAACAGCAATTCTGGAAACAGAAAAACAACCACTTTCTGAAAGGTGTTTTCCTTTTTTTTTAATTCTTTTCTTTTCTTTTTTCTTTTTTCTTTTTCTTTCTTTTTTCTTTTTTTTTCTTTCTTCCTTTTTGAACCTCTTTTTATCCCCTTTCTCCCCCCTCACGATTTTGGATCTCTTCTAATTTGGTTAAAGCATTTTTTCCTGGGGTTGTTGCCACCCTTTTAGTATTTTACTTGCCCCTTCATATACTCTTATCTGGACAAAATGACAAGACGGAAAAATTCAACACAAAAAAAAGAACAAGAGGCAGTACCGAAGGCTAGGGACCTAATCAATACAGACATTGGTAATATGTCAGATCTAGAGTTCAGAATGACAATTCTCAAGGTTCTAGCCGGGCTTGAAAAAGGCATGGAAGATATTAGAGAAACCCTCTCGAGAGATATAAAAGCCCTTTCTGGAGAAATAAAAGAACTAAAATCTAACCAAGTTGAAATCAAAAAAGCTATTAATGAAGTGCAATCAAAAATGGAGGCTCTCACTGCTAGGATAAATGAGGCAGAAGAAAGAATTAGTGATATAGAAGACCAAATGACAGAGAATAAAGAAGCTGAGCAAAAGAGGGACAAACAGCTACTGGACCACGAGGGGAGAATTCGAGAGATAAGTGACACCATAAGACGAAACAACATTAGAATAATTGGGATTCCAGAAGAAGAAGAAAGAGAGAGGGGAGCAGAAGGTATACTGGAGAGAATTATTGGGGAGAATTTCCCCAATATGGCAAAGGGAACGAGCATCAAAATTCAGGAGGTTCAGAGAACGCCCCTCAAAATCAATAGGAATAGGCCCACACCCCGTCACCTAATAGTAAAATTTACAAGTCTCAGTGACAAAGAGAAAATCCTGAAAGCAGCCCGGGAAAAGAAGTCTGTAACATCAATGGTAAAAATATTAGATTGACAGCTGACTTATCCACAGAGACCTGGCAGGCCAGAAAGAGCTGGCATGATATTTTCAGAGTACTAAACGAGAAAAACATGCAGCCAAGAATACTATATCCAGCTAGGCTATCATTGAAAATAGAAGGAGAGATTAAAAGCTTCCAGGACAAACAAAAACTGAAAGAATTTGCAAACACCAAACCAGCTCTACAGGAAATATTGAAAGGGGTCCTCTAAGCAAAGAGAGAGCCTACAAGTGGTAGATCAGAAAGGAACAGAGACCATATACAGTAACAGTCACCTTACAGGCAATACAATGGCACTAAATTCATATCTCTCAATAGTTACCCTGAATGTTAATGGGCTAAATGCCCCTGTCAAAAGACACAGGGTATCAGAATGGATAAAAAAAACAAAACCCATCTATATGTTGCCTCCAAGAAACTCATTTTAAGCCCGAAGACACCTCCAGATTTAAAGTGAGGGGGTGGAAAAGAATTTACCATGCTAATGGACATCAGAAGAAAGCAGGAGTGGCAATCCTTATATCAGATCAATCAGATTTTAAGCCAAAGACTATAATAAGAGATGAGGAAGGACACTATATCATACTCAAAGGGTCTGTCCAAGAAGAAGATTTAACAATTTTAAATATCTATGCCCCCAATGTGGGAGCAGCCAACTATATAAACCAATTAATAACAAAATCAAAGAAACACATCAACAATAATACAATAATAGTAGGGGACTTTAACACTCCCCTCACTGAAATGGACAGATCATCCAAGCAAAAGATCAGCAAGGAAATAAAGGCCTGGACATCACAGATATATACAGAATATTTCATCCCAAAGCAACAGAATACACATTCTTCTCTAGTGCACATGGAACATTCTCCAGAATAGATCACATCCTCGGTCCTAAATCAGGACTCAACCGGTATCAAAAGATTGGGATCATTCCCTGCATATTTTCAGACCACAATGCTCTAAAGCTAGAACTCAACCACAAAAGGAAGTTTGGAAAGAACCCAAATACATGGAGACTAAACAGCATCCTTCTAAAGAATGAATGGGTCAACCGGGAAATTAAAGAAGAATTGAAAAAAATCATGGAAACAAATGATAATGAAAATACAACGGTTCAAAATCTGTGGGACACAACAAAGGCAGTCCTGAGAGGAAAATATATAGCGGTACAAGCCTTTCTCAAGAATCAAGAAAGGTCTCAGGTACACAACCTAACCCTACACCTAAAGGAGCTGGAGAAAGAACAAGAAAGAAACCCTAAGCCCAGCAGGAGAAGAGAAATCATAAAGATCAGAGCAGAAATCAATGAAATAGAAACCAAAAAAACAATAGAACAAATCAACGAAACTAGGAGCTGGTTCTTTGAAAGAATTAATAAAATTGATAAACCCCTGGCCCGACTTATCAAAAAGAAAAGAGAAAGGACCCAAATAAATAAAATCATGAATGAAAGAGGAGAGATCACAACCAACACCAAAGAAATAAAACTATTATAAGAACATACTATGAGCAACTCTACGCCAACAAATTTGACAATCTGGAAGAAATGGATGCATTCCTAGAAACATATAAACTACCACAACTGAACCAGGAAGAAATAGAAAGCCTGAACAGACCCATAACCAGTAAGGAGATTGAAACAGTCATTAAAAATCTCCAAACAAACAAAAGCCCAGGGCCAGACGGCTTCCCGGGGGAATTCTATCAAACATTTAAAGAAGAACTAATTCCTATTCTCCTGAAACTGTTCCAAAAAATAGAAATGGAAGGAAAACTTCCAAACTCATTTTATGAGGCCAGCATCACCTTGATCCTAAAACCAGACAAGGATCCCACCAAAAAAGAGAGCTATAGACCGATATCCTTGATGAACACAGATGCGAAAATACTCAACAAAATACTAGCCAATAGGATTCAACAGTACATTAAAAAGATTATTCACCATGACCAAGTGGGATTTATTCCAGGGCTGCAAGGTTGGTTCAACATCCGCAAATCAGTCAATGTGATACAACACATCAATAAAAGAAAGAACAAGAACCATATGATACTCTCAATAGATGCTGAAAAAGCATTTGACAAAGTACAGCATCCCTTCCTGATCAAAACTCTTCAAAGTGTAGGGATAGAGGGCACATACCTCAATATCATCAAAGCCATCTATGAAAAACCCACCGCAAATATCATTCTCAATGGAGAAAAACTGAAAGCTTTTCCGCTAAGGTCAGGAACACGGCAGGGATGTCCATTATCACCACTGCTATTCAACATAGTACTAGAGGTCCTAGCCTCAGCAATCAGACAACAAAAGGAAATTAAAGGCATCCAAATCGGCAAAGAAGAAGTCAAATTATCACTCTTCGCAGATGATATGATACTATATGTGGAAAACCCAAAAGACTCCACTCCAAAACTGCTAGAACTTATACAGGAATTCAGTAAAGTGTCAGGATATAAAATCAATACACAGAAATCAGTTGCATTTCTCTACACCAACAGCAAGACAGAAGAAAGAGAAATTAAGGAGTCAATCCCGTTTACAATTGCACCCAAAACCATAAGATACCTAGGAATAAACCTAACCAAAGAGACACAGAATCTATACTCAGAAAACTATAAAGTACTCATGAAAGAAATTGAGGAAGACACAAAGAAATGGAAAAATGTTCCATGCTCCTGGATTGGAAGAATAAATATTGTGAAAATGTCTATGCTACCTAAAGCAATCTACACATTTAATGCAATTCCTATCAAAGTACCATCCATCTTTTTCAAAGAAATGGAACAAATAATGCTAAAATTTATATGGAACCAGAAAAGACCTCGAATAGCCAAAGGGATATTGAAAAAGAAAGCCAACGTTGGTGGCATCACAATTCCGGACTTCAAGCTCTATTATAAAGCTGTCGTCATCAAGACAGCATGGTACTGGCACAAAAACAGACACATAGATCAATGGAACAGAATAGAGAGCCCAGAAATAGACCCTCAACTCTATGGTCAACTAATCTTCGACAAAGCAGGAAAGAATGTCCAATGGCAAAAAGACAGCCTCTTCAATTAATGGTGCTGGGAAAATTGGACAGCCACATGCAGAAAAATGAAATTGGACCATTTCCTTACACCACACACAAAAATAGACTCAAAATGGATGAAGGACCTCAATGTGCAAAAGGAATCCATCAAAATCCTTGAGGAGAACACAGGCAGCAACCTCTTTGACCTCAACCGCAGCAACATCTTCCTAGGAACAACGCCAAAGGCAAGGGAAGCAAGGGCAAAAATGAACTATTGGGATTTCATCAAGATCAAAAGCTTTTGCACAGCAAAGGAAACAGTTAACAAAATCAAAAGACAACTGACAGAATGGGAGAAGATATTTGCAAATGACATATCAGATAAAGGACTAGTGTCCAGAATCTATAAAGAACTTAGCAAACTCAACACCCAAAGAACAAATAATCCAATCAAGAAATGGGCAGAGGACATGAACAGACATTTCTGCAAAGAAGACATCCAGATGGCCAACAGACACATGAAAAAGTGCTCCATATCACTCGGCATCAGGGAAATACAAATCAAAACCACAATGAGATATCACCTCACACCAGTCAGAATGGCTAAAATAAACAAGTCAGGAAATGACAGATGCTGGCGAGGATGCGGAGAAAGGGGAACCCTCCTACACTGTTGGTGGGAATGCAAGCTGGTGCAGCCACTCTGGAAAACAGCATGGAGGTTCCTCAAAATGTTGAAAATAGAACTTCCCTATGACCCAGCAATTGCACTATTGGGTATTTACCCTAAGGATACAAACGTAGTGATCCAAAGGGGCACATGCACCCGAATGTTTATAGCAGCAATGTCCACAATAGCCAAACTATGGAAAGAACCTAGATGTCCATCAACAGATGAATGGATCAAGAAGATGTGGTATATATACACAATGGAATACTATGCAGCCATCAAAAGAAATGAAATCTTGCCATTTGCGACAACATGGATGGAACTAGAGCGTATCATGCTTAGCGAAATAAGTCAAGCAGAGAAAGACAACTATCATATGATCTCCCTGATATGAGGAAGTGGTGATGCAACATGGGGGCTTAAGTGGGTAGGAGAAGAATAAATGAAACAAGATGGGATTGGGAGGGAGACAAACCATAAGTGACTTTTAATCTCACAAAACAAACTGAGGGTTGCTGGGGGGAGGGGGTTTGGGAGAAGGGGGTGGGATTATGGACATTGGGGAGGGTATGTGCTTTGGTGAGTGCTGTGAAGTGTGTAAACCTGGTGATTCACAGACCTGTACCCCTGGGGATAGAGTATTATGCCTCCATCAGAAAGGATGAATACCCAACTTTTGTAGCAACATGGACAGGACTGGAAGAGATTATGCTGAGTGAAATAAGTCAAGCAGAGAGAGTCAACTATCATATGGTTTCACTTATTTGTGGAACATAACAAATACCATGGAGGACATGGGGACTTAGAGTGGAGAAGGGAGTTGGGGGAAATTGGAAGGGGAGGTGAACCATGAGAGACTATGGACTCTGAAAAACAATCTGAGGGTTTTGAAGGGACGGGGGGTGGGAGGTTGGGGTACCAGGTGGTGGGTATTATAGAGGGCGCGGATTGCATGGAGCACGGGGTGTGGTGCAAAAATAATGAATACTGTTATGCTGGAAATATAAATAAATAAATAAATAAATAAATAAATAAATAAATAAAGACTTAAAACAAAAAAAAAAAGAAAAAGAAAATATTTATTTTTAAAACAATCACTCATACCAAAATTAGACTCTATTGTTTTCAATGTTAGTATCTGGGGGAAAATAATGAACCTATAAGACCTTTTCTATAATTGCAACTAATAACCAACAATTTAGTCTCCCTTAAGTAACCTTATTACTTATTATTATTTTTTCATAGACACAGGATGTGTCTGCTTAGAAACTGCAATCTTGGCCTCAGAAAAACAGTATTTCATGCTGTGAGGTCCCTATTTTATGTGACTGCATTTGACATGTTCCCTAAAATCCAGATGGAAAATAGTTTTGGAAACAAACAAACAACAAGCAACAAACAAAACAGTTCATTGGGGAATAGTTTACCTCTTTCAGAATATCTTTTTTTTTTTTAATATTTTATTTATTTATGACAGAGAGAGAGGGAACACAAGCCAAGCAGGGAGCTGGTGAGGGAGAAGCAGGCTCCTCACTGAGCAGAGAGCATAATATGGGGCTCAATCCCAGGATGCTTGGATAATGACCTGAGCCAACTAGATGTCCCTCTTTCAGAATATCTTTAAAAGAGCTCTTTTCTCTAGCTTTGAATGTCTGTGTTAATAATTAATTATTTATTACCCTTGTGTTGCACAGTGTTTTTTATCTTTGAAACGCCAAAGCCATGTGATCATGTAATTTTTATTATTTGCATTTATTTATTTATTATATTGCATTTATTATTTGCATCAGACTGTTATAGAAAATCTGGTAAAAATGATTTCTAATAAAAGTTGTGTATAATAATATGGATCCTAATAGATAATTGATCCAAACATTTCTGCTATCCAGCACTTGAGTGGTTTCTTGTGAGCTCTTCCTAGTACTTTCCTAAAACTGCCACTTGTGGTGAAGAGACATGATGATTGATGGACGGTAGTATCAGTCATCTTGCTTATCCTTCTTTCTTTCCTTTCAAACTGCTGGTAACTAATGTAGTAATCACATACTCAGGCAGTTTGAAAATAGGGAGGAGGGTGTTTCCACTACCTTCTCACATTTCTACTTCTCCTATTCCCCATAACTCATGATAGATTGTCTGACTTTATTGAAAAGTTGAAGAAAATATTAACTTTTAACATATTTTAAATCTTTAAAAAGTCTTCAACAATAGCAGTAATTTCTCAGGAGTTCTAAAGTTCTCTGAAATCTATTATCTCTCTTACTATTTAAAAAGCCAATGTGAACAAAGAGAAATCATTTCAGATGGTAATACCTGTATATATTCCCCAAAACCCTGTCTTACTTGTAAAACATCTGACTCATACTTTACCTTCTGATATCTATGTTTAAAATGTTTAAGGCTATCATCTCCTCACAAGCAATAATTAATCCCAGCTATCTTTTATCATTTTAAGCCACTCAAAAATAAATAAAACTCTCCAGAATGAATTGAAATATCAGTCTTTTTAATCTTTAAGTGCAGGGCTGCAGAGCAAACTTGAACCTACACATCCATGCTACAAATTGTGAATTTAGGTACCCTATTAAAGATTTCCAGTCAGCATCTGCCTTCAGTTCAGGTCATGATCCCAGGTTCTGGGATGGAGTCCCACATCGGGATCCTTGCTCAGCAGGGATCTTGCTTCCCCTTCTCTCTCTGTTGCCACTTCCTGTACTTGCGGTCTGCCTCTCTCTGTGACAAATAAGTAAAATAAAATCTTAAAAAATAGCAATGTGTAATACCTGTGTTCTACTCAAAAGTGAAAAGTGGGCACATGGATGATGAATTCTTAACATCTGATAAATCACTCCTCTCGTTGGGGGATAAAGTCTAATAGATCAAATAGAGGGCAGAAATACTACTCCAAGGTTGTTTCCTTACAGACATGGAAATGCTTTCATTGAAATATAAGGAATGGGGGATATACTTACTTTAAAACTTTGATATGCATGCTTCTAGGTGATAAACCATTGGTTTTCCTTAAATGGTTCACTGATCTTGGAATCCAGGTTACCATTTACATTTGCACATTCTCTCCATTTCACTGCCCACCATCATGGTATTATTGCCACTTCATTCCTTAACCTTAATTCCATCAAATTCATTTGGCTGGGGCAGCTAAGTGACTCCATCAAATGGAGAGTGCATGTATATATTTGTTTTACTCTTTTTAGTATGGACTTCAAGGTCAGCTACACAATTTACGTGACCCAAGGCAAAATGTAAATTCAGGGCCCTTTGTTCAAAAAACAGAAAAATAGTGCCATTAAAGGTACTAAAACATAAAGCTTTTTCTTTCTTTTACAGTCTTCCCCTTGACCTGATGTACTGTTTTTAATTTGAATTTAATATTGTTCTGAGTAAAGAAAAGTTAAAATGTTAAATTATTAATATGAATTTTACCATTCATCTTTATATTTTATGTTTCCAGTTTTAAATGCAAATATAAGAGTGTTCAACTAATGTGCAGAATCACCTAATGACACAATTCATATTTTGTAGCTCATTCATGCATATGTATGTTGTTCTTACTAGAATAATGGAAATGCTGCACAAACTAATTCAATTGTTTTTATTTCACTTCTTAATATATGCGCATTCTGCCAACACTTTCTACCTTTTGGTTTATTAATGACTAAAGAAGAAACTGAAGGAAAGTGAGCCATGGGTTGCTTTATCTTTCCATTTCCTTCAATGTCATCATTGCCAGAGTAAGTGGTTGGCTGGTTGGCTAATCAAGGGGAGGAGTATGAGTGAAAAAGAATAAGAGAGCATTCCTAGGCCATTTGCATTTCTTACAATGGCATTGTCTTCTTTCTGCATTCAAAGTAAGTTCTGGTTCAAAAAGAAAGTATGGTCCCTTGGATTTGTCAGTGTTCGGGTTTAATCAGTTATTGATGTAACACATTTACCCTATAGTTACTTCCAGATTCACTGAACTCCCACACATTACGTAACTACTAGAATCCTGTGCTCATGTGACATGGTGAAAGTTCCATGCAAATGGGACATCAAGGAATGACAGATGAACATCTGATGCATATCTTTTCTGCTCACACATCAGCTCCATTGTACCATTGGAAAACCACAAGTTCAAAGATAAAATTATTAAGAAATTCAAGATTGTGAAACCACATTATTAAACCAAGCGTAGTCCTAAGAAAGGGACCCTGAGAGACTGCACAGGTGGCAGTCTTAAAACCAGCAATAGTAGGCTTTCTGTTTTTTTGTTGTTGTTGTTGTTGTTTTGCATTCACTAGGTAATCCCCTTTATACTACAAATATCTTCCTAGCTTCTCAAAACTGAAGTCCCTCTCCCCTACAATGATGCCTGATTATTCCTCTGTCATCTATGAATCCCCGTTTTGCAGTCAGTATGACTCCAAACTGCAGAATCACTTTCTATTTATTCTTGTTTCTTCTTTGCTTTCATGTCTATCCAGTCAAGAACTGTATTTGTTGGTACATCTTTATTTCTAATATTAGTACACTACCACAGTAGTGGTAGTTTAGTAGAGTAGTTTAAAAAAGGGGTGGGGGATTGTTGGCTCCTGTACCTAGAAAGACGTTTGGGGAACTGACAGAATCAAAAGAACAAGATGCAGGAAGTAGGGCCATAGAAACTAAAATTGTGGTCTTAATATCACCAGGCATCTTGCCTCTCCAACTATGTCTCATTTCTTCCCATCCCCACTAACAAGTTAAGCCTGAATGTATTTGTGTTTATAAATCACTTGGAATGTCTGACACACAGTAAGTGTTCAATTAAAAACATTGTCCTTTATTGTTATTGTTATTTTTATTGCATCCATGGAGACTAATGGGAAGCTGCAGCCATTAACTCCAGTTTGGCCTTTTTAGAAAGACTTCCATTGCTCAGGTTGGATTGAGGTTGGACACCAAGAAGAGAGAGAAATAATTGATATAAAGAAAGAATCACATGGATCAAGAAGAAAACCCACATCAAAGGAAAGAAGTTTATTTTTCCTGAAAAGGGAGCAAATCAAAAATAAGAGCTATGTCAGTTTATCATGTTCCAAATGAATGTTGCCACAAACACTTTATATTTCAATTTTCTCTTCCATTTTACTAATTCAAGAATTTAATCCTTCTTATAATGTTCTGCAATGATATTTTAATTTATTATCCAACCTTCATGATCCCCTTAAATCCTACCAAATAGAAGTTATTATGTGAATATTCTTGTATGCAGATCTGATTTGATTTCCACATAGCCTAAAACCTAATATGTAAACTCCATACATTTCTATGTGTTGGTCCTAATGTTTTTCTCACCCAAAATAATTAGCCTTAGTTTCCCTAAGTCAGAGAATTCACTTACTCCCCAAATATGCATTGTAGATCCTTGGTTTCTTACCTTTATTCAAATCGATCTCAGCTTCAAGTATAGTGCTTGCAAACATATCTACCTAAGTTAGACATTTAAGTGCACAACAACAAAAAGTTCACAATTACTTTTTGACTATAAAATACAATATAATTTTTACCAATATTATGATCCATTCTTTAAGGTCTATCTCACATCCTTAAATTTTCTGATAAAGTCTTTACCAATATATTAATTCAAAAATAATATCATACTTCTAAGTTTTTACAATATATATTTTCTATAATGTTGCTTTTTATTTTACCTTTGAGTGCAAATCAATTTTGTACATATTATTGTTTAGAAGAGTAGGTTCCTTTGTTTTGCATATTCTTTTAAAGTAGAAATTTAATTGATACTGTTTAAAATTGAAAATAGTAAAAAAAATACACATCTTTACATTCTAATACTTTTTAATTCCTCTTTAGAAAAAAATAGAAACCTTGTTATTTTCAAATTTTTGAAATTTACAAAGAACTTTGGTTTTAATTCTTTTCTTCTTTAAAATTCAAGGACGTAATATATTGTTTGTTTATTTATTCATTTATTTATTTATTTTTAATTTTAGTTCCACTATAGGTAACAGTGTTATATTGGTTTTAGGTGTACATTATAGTGATTAGGTGGTTCTATTCCTTATTCAGTGCTCATCATGATAAGCATACTCTTTAATCCCCATCGTCTATTTTACCTATTCCCCCACTCTCCTCCTCTCTAGTAACCATCAGCTTGCTCTCCATAGTTAAGAGTCTCTTTCTTGGTTTGCCTCTCTATTTCTTTTTCTTTGTCCATTTGCTTTGTTTCTTAAATTCCACATATGAGTGAAATCATATGGTATTTTTCTTTCTCTGAATGACTTATTTCACTTAACATACTACTCTCTAGCTACCTCCCTGAAATTGTACTTGGCAAGATTTCTGTTCTTTTTTTGTAACAGAATAATACATTGCATACCACATCTTCTTTGTCCATTCATCTATGGATAGGAACTTGTTAAATACCTTGTTAAAAAAATCAAGTTAAAATGACTTTTTAAAATGTCTATATTACCCAAAGCAGCCTACACATTTAATACAATTCCTATCAAAATACCAATAGCATTAGAATAAAGAATTCTAAAATTTGTATGGAACCACAAAAGCTCCCAAATGGCCAAAGTAATCTTGAATAAGAAGAGCAAAGCTGGAGGCATCACAATTCCAGACTTTTAAGTTACATTGCAAATCTGTAGTGATCAAAACAGTATGGTACTGGTACAAAAATAGACATATAGATCAACAGAACAGAATAGAAAATCTGGAAAGAAACTCATACTTATATGGACAATTAATCTTCAATAAAGCAGGAAAGAATATCCAATGGGAAAAAGATCATGTCTTCTATAACAGTATTGAGAAAATTAGACAGCAACTGCAAAAGAATGAAACTACACCAAACACCAAAATAAACACAAAATGGATAAAAGAACTAAATTTGAAACCTGAAACCATAAAAATCCTTGACGAGAACACAGGCAGTGACCTCTTTGACATTAGTTGTAGTAACATTTTTCTAAATATGTCTCCTGAGGCAAAGGAAACAAAGGCAAAACTAAACTATTGGGACATCAACAAAGTAAAAAGCTTCTGCACAGCAGAAGAAACAATCAACAAAACAAAAAGGCAACCTACAGAAAGAGAAAAGATATTCACAAATGACATATCTCATAGAGGGTTAGTATCCGAAACCTAAAATAAGCTTATAAAGCTCAATATCCAAAAACAAATGATTCAATTAAAACATAGGCAGAAGACATCAACAAGCATTTCTCCAAAAAGGATATAGAGGTGGCCAAGAATCATGTGAAAACTGCTCAACAACAACATTTCTCAGGGAAATGCAAATCAAAACTACCATGAGATATCACCTCACACCTGTCAGAATGGTTAAAATCAAAAAGAGGAAAGAACAAAAGGTGCTGGTGAGGAGAAAAAGGAATCTTCTTACACTGTTGGTGGGGATGCCAACTGGTACAGCCCTATGGAGAATAGTATGTATGCTCCTCAAAAAGTTAAAAATAGAACTACCCTATGATCCAGTAAGAACACTATTTCAAAGAGATGCATGCATCCTTATATTATAGCAGCATTATTTACAATGGCCAGGATGTGAAAGTAGTGCAATATATATATATATATATATATATATATATATATATATATATCACAATGGAATATTACTCAACCATAAGAAAGAATGAAATCTTGTCATTTGTAATGGCATGGAAGCAGCTAGACTGTATTATATTAAATGAAATAAGTCAGTCAGAGAAACACAAATACTATATGAATTCATTCAGAAGTGGAATTTAAGAAACAAAAGACATGAGTAAAGGGAAGAGAGAGACAAACAGAAAAAGACTCTACTATAGAGAAGAAATGGATGGTTGCCAGAGCAGAGGGAGGAAGACCTGCTATTGGTCTTTTCAGAGAGGGGACCCACAGTACTAGAATCAAGGCAAGCGTGACTGGAAACAGTGGAATCTGACAAAGCATGGGTGAGTGGGCCTTGATAAAAGCAAATTCCCTAGTAAATCTCAGCCCCAGGCCCTGTGTTTATAATAGGGGGCAAGAGAAGGAAGTACCTGCCAACTCCTTTGCTCCTGGAGGGGTCTCTCTGTGATTCCTGTGATCAAGAACATGCTCTGAGATGAATAAATAACTCGCCCTCCTGTTTGTCTCAGGCATCTTTCAAAATGCTGCTTTTATGCTGTACCTCCATGAGCTGTTGTTTGTCTTGTTGTCTCTTTAAAGGCAGAGACTCATCTTCCTCAGCCCTTGCCATGTTCTCCCAGAGCAGAGCTCCCTTATTTTTTAAAACTCCAGGCTTTAAGTACTGCTGGATCTAAGAATTCACAAAATTTGGGCCCCTCTCCCTTGCTTTCAATGCCAAATGATTGGGAAGTCTGTCTTCCCTGTGCTGACGTCCAGGCTGATCTCTTTCACACTCTTCTCTGCATTCCAGCTCCTTCCTGACCGGGGAAGTCCGGAGCCCTTTTAGCTTCCTACCATGTCTCTGCTCTTCCTACCTCTTTGATGTGGCCTCTTCTATACCTTTAGCTGTGGAGTTTGTTCTGCCAGTCTTTTGGTCCTTTTCTGGATTTTTTACACTGATGTGAGTGCTCTCTGGTTGTATCCACGAGATGAGGCAAGCTTAGGGTCATCCTACTTTACCATCTTCCCAGACTCCCTGTGTACTGTTTATTTTCAAATAGAATATAGTTTTTTCTCAATATCTATCTATTTACCCAGATGAGCATATATATATATAGAATATATCTTGAATCATGTTCAACAAATATAAAGTTATTACTGGGTTTTGGGATTTTAGCTGATATGCAGTTGTTTTGCTTATGTATTATGTAAATGTATCTTTAATATAAAATGATTAATATTTTAGAAGGCATATCAAATATATGAAAATGTAGTGACCATGTCTACATATACTGACCTTATCACCATGTCAAATCTATATATTTTATCTCCTAGAGCAGGCCTTGCAGACCAAATCCAGCCAGACTCCTGCTAGTTTTATTAGAAAGAAAGAAAAAAAAAAAAAGGAATCCATTTATTTATGTATTGTTAGTTCATTGTTTCCAACTGCAATGGTAGAGTTGAGTTGTTGAGACAGAGAGAGTAAGACTGAAAAAGACTGAATTATTTACTATCTGATCTTTTTAGGAAAAAAAGTTTCCCAAACCTTATCCATAGTCTGGTACAATATTTAGCAGGTAGTCAATGAACTTGAAATTAATTTGAATAAATCTATATACATTTATTGAAAATTTATTTTAAACTAGGTTGAAAACATGCTATTTGCTGAAAGTTTATTGAGGGACATTTAAATTTTCTATAGGTTTTGAAATGGGTTTTCTTTGGAATCCCATAGAGTTTAATTTAATATTACTCAAATAAAGTTTAATATGTTTCTTGAATTGAATGCTACATATTACATTTTATAAATTTGTTTTATTGGTTTTATTTCAAGAAAAATTATGAAATGAGTAGAACTCTAAGAAGAAAAAAAGTTTTGCCTGTTACATGAGAAATGCATACTGCACAGTTCTCTCACTGAAGCTTAGATCAGAATGTTGAATGTCATTTATTTTGTAGCTAAAATGCCAGCATAAATTAATGTTTATTTCATTCATGAGCAATCAAGATACTCTATAGTAGGAGATGCATAAATCAAAATCACTTCATCTTTCTAAATTATATTGCAGTTGATTATGTTATTTTTAAAATCCAAAAATATCAAAAATTATCTAAAGAAGAAATAGCCAGTATTCCCAATAATGTTACAAAGTTGGCTAGTAAACTTTGAAAAGGGACCTACCAAATCCTAATCTCTACAGCATATAGATTATAATTCAATTACCATTTCTTACTATTAAAAAAAATCTGTAACTGGTTTTCATCTTATCTAAAATTTGTATGATAGAGCATAGTGAAGAATCAATAAATGTGTATTATCTATAATTTCAGGTAAAGACAGGGGACTGAAAGTTAATCACAAATCCTCCTTCCATGAATATTTAACAAAATTACAATAGAAAAGGGAAAAGGAAAATGAAGCAATAAAACAAGTTGGGAGGGGAAGCTAATTAAGAGGAAAACATGATATCAAATAAGAGAATGCCAGAAAGGGAAGAAGGGAATAATGTTTGAAGATTCTAGGCATTAAGTTTGCTTTCTCCTTCTAGATGGAAACATGACCTTCTTGGGTGGCTCAATTGGTTGATTGTCTGCCTTTGTTTGTCTCAAGTCCTGATCTCCAGGTCCTGGAATCAAGCCCCACACATCAGGTTCCCTTCTCAGTGGGAAGTCTGCTTCTCCCTCAGCCCCTCCCTCTGCTCCTATGTACCCTGTCTCTTTCTCTCAAATAAATAAGTAAAATATTAAAAAAAAAAACAAAAAACAAAAAACCACACAGCTTTCTTGAATTTTTAGCTCAAGAATAATGAGTGACCCAATGTAAATTTTATTTTGGGGACATATCTTGTAACTTTTTCTGAATATATGCGTAAGAACAATGTATAAAGGAGGTATGGTAAAGAAAGAGAACACACTTGCTAAGTTTGGATGGAACTTTGTTTCAATATATATCACTTCAATATATATTTTTATTTTTACATAGTATAAGCAATAGAGAGAATTTGCTACTTCATCTTTTATATTTTTCTCATTTACCCATATTAACATTGTTGATCTGGGATGGCAAAAACAAGCAAGCAAACAAACAAAAACACAATTTAATATGAATTCTCTTTTTATCAAGGTCAGCCAGATTTTAGGTTTTTGGAAAGTAGCCAATTTGCTATCACCCAGTCCCTATTTCTTCAATTATTATTATTTAAAATATATATTTTATTTAATATAGTGGGAACTTATGATTTAACTATCTGAGATCTCTATGTACTCTCTTTTTAAATTGATCTTCCTCTGACTCCAACTTTGTAACTTTGGGTAACATCGGTTTTACTGACCCAGATCTAAAACTGGAAAGAAATCCTCTACTACAAGGCAAGGTTTGCAACCTTAGCACAGATGAGTCATTTATCAAACTCTAGTCATTTTGCTTAGTTGTATATTCTTATTTAAATCCCATGCCAGAGCACCTTAGTGGCTCAGTCAATTTAACATCCAACTTGCAGTTTCAGCTCAGGTCATGATCTCATGGGTGGTAAGATCAAGGCCCTCCTTGGGCCCTGTACTCAGTGAGGAGTTTGCTTGAGATTCTCTCCTTCATATTCTGCCCCCTTGAATGCACACACTCCTTCTCTCTTTCTCTAAAATAAATAAATATGTCTCAAAAAAACAAATCATTTTTCATAATTGAGGGACACCTTGAAAATTTACTTTTTCTATCAGTAGAATTTTAGTGTTTCACAAATCAGATATCTAAAAGCATGTTGAAAAATTTAAACATTTTCCTCAGTTAAGTTTGTTATAAAAGTGTTATGGTTATAGCTCCTAATCAAACATAAAACCAAGAGAGCAAGAAAGTCAACTTTAAAATAATCTTTAAAAAACAATAAAAAGCAACAACTTCAATATATATATATACATGTGTACATATATATACACATATATATTCATTGTACACATATTTATAAATAAATATTAATATTTTATTATTAATATAATATAAATAGATTATATTAATATATAATATGTTATATATTAATATATAATTAATATGATATAAATATAATATGATTTATTATATTAATAATATAGTGTTAATATGTAAAATGTAATAATATGTATAATATATAAAAAACTAAAAAAAAAAAAAAAAACACCAAGTTCCAAAATAAAATAAAATAAAATTAGGGGTGCTTGCGTGCTTCAGTTGTTAAGCATCTGTCTTCAGCTAGGGTCACAACCCCAGGTTCCTGGGGTCAAGCCCTACATCAGGCTCCCTGCTCAGTGGGGGGACTTCTTCTCCCTCTCCGGCTCCCCCTACCTGTGTTCTCTCTCTCCGCTATCTCTCTCTCAATCAAATAAATAAGTAAATAATCTTTTAAAAATAAAATTAACATGAATACTCAGATTATTAGGTTTTTAATGAGTGTATCTTATGTAATTTTATTAGTCAATTACATTATACTTCAAATTAGCTTTTTAGCTAAGATTTCAAATTGTGGAAGAAGAAAGAAACTGTATTCCGAGATAAAACCTCTTAAAAGAAAATCAAAATACAAAGTTAAAAACACACACACTTGCAAATAAGCACTAATATCTAGCAACAAGTCCCTGGATTTTTCTCTGTCAGTACACTTGTAGTTGTCCAATGGATTGAAATGAGGTTGGCCCACTATGGTCTGTCAGACACTGCAAGGTTGTAATACTTAAGGCAGATTTTTTACCTATAATACCTAGTGATGTTGTGGTTTGTTCAACATCTTCAGAACTCTGGGGGGGAAAATCAAAAAAAAAAAAGAAAAAGAAAAAAGATTTTTAAAAGTACACCTGGTTTTACTGTGAAGAGTATAAGGGAAAAAGGAAGAACTGAAAGCTTGTTTTATCACATGTAAGAATTGCTATGATTTATAAAGTATAGTCTATGAAGTATGCTTTAAAACCTTGGAGAAGCTTTAAAAACTGACTTCATTGTTTCAGGGTAATCAAGGTACAGATGTAGCTTCTGTGACTTCTACACGACTTCAATTTTAAGTCGTACAAATATTGTACATTTATTGTTAAAAGACAGTCTTTAATAATAAAACAAGTAGACATGGTGTGTGCCCAGCAGTTCTCAGATGTGACAGCTCTGTTGTAAGTTTTGGAAACATAATTTGTGATACAGGTGTCTAGATATAATTCTACTTATAGAAAACAAAAAAGTTTATATATGTCTCATAAAACTACTTTCTTATATTAAGAAAGGCCTTTTGATTTATGTGCACTATCTTTTTATCTAATGAGCACATACCATGTGATTTTAATATGTACATTAGTAGTATGAATCCATTAGTACAGTGTGTATAGATGTCAGAAGCTGTAAGATTTTATCTCATAAGTCTAAGCAGGTAAAATTACTCCTGATAGAAAGCAAAAGAATATTTGACCTGATTACTGATGTTGTATGGTTTATGTTAAATGTATGTGATTTTAATCAATGAATAAAGCATTAAAAAGTTAAAAAAATCAAATTAACAAAGCTAATAAGTTTTGACAAACACTTTCTTACTGAAATTATATCACCAATGCTGGATGTAGTAGAAAGATAAATTTGCATATTCCTTATTTTTTACTATTTTTAATTTGGAACAATAGGTCATAGTTGAGATGTTGCTACTCTACACTCTTTTTTAAGATTTTATTTTATTTTATTTTAGAGAGAGTGTGTGTGTGTGAGTCAGGGGGAGGTGCTGAGGGAGAGAATATCAAACAGACTCCATGCTGAGCATGGAGGCTCATGTGGGGCCCAATCTCGGGACCTGAGATCATAACTTGAGCCAAAAACAAGAGTCTGATGCTTAACTGACTAAGCCACCCAGGAACCCCTCTATATTTTCTTTTTAATCAACTTACCTATATTATTAAATTATATGTTATGCTTCAATTCTCCCTTTTCTATATTCATGTTACTATGAGTCATCTTCTGATACATTGTACCAAACATCTTTTGGTTTCATTGTTGATGCTGCAATTATAAACACAAAAGTGGGGTGCATTTGCAGCACTGAAATCTGATAATTACACTTTGTCAAAGAACATACGGTGCACTGGTGATGTGGAAAAAATGAACTCATTAATGTTTTCTAAAATTTTCATTATACATACATGCTTACACACATACATATGTACACCCTAATTCTTCATTGGATCTAAAGAATGTATTTACAGGTCTCAGTCTGAGATACAAAAAACAAACAATATCAGATAGAGTGAACTGAAGATTCATCCATTAGGCAAAGATACTGATTTAGGCTAATGTTATGTCATGAGCATCAATGCCATAAAATGAAGGCGAAGTTTGTAATAAGAAAAGCATATGTGATGAGAAGAAAGGAAGAAAACAGAAGAAAATGCTGGTTGAAATGAGCTAAGTTTACATTTATAGATAGTCAAGTCTGGTCTTAAATATTTTTTAATCAAGGTAAACATGCAACTCCAGCTTTTTAGTTTCTTAAATTAGCACTGAAAGAAGAAACACATTTATATTCATCTCATGCCCAAATCAAATTGAAATATTTCAGGTAATTAAATAGTAAATGTTAATAAAATTTATTGATTTTGTCAAAAATTAAAAAAAAATCAAAATATAAATAGATTATTTTTGGCAGGTTGAGGGACTGTGTTGGGATTTAAGAGACTGGCACCAGGCCAGTCTTATGTTCATTTTAGATATATGCAACAGGTGGCATAGTGGCTACTCCATTTACACTAAAATGATTCCATTATCATTTTAATTTTCTGGCAGTGGAATAATATATAATTTTGACAAATACAGGAAAATGTTTTCATAAATTATACACTTGATCAATATATAAAAGACACAGTTAATTATAGGAAACTTCAGTTGCTCTTGACCATGATTCTGTACTTCCAAATAAAGAAAAAAAAAAAGTTCTTTATAAAGATATTAAAAAAAAAAAAACTTCTGATCCATGAGCATGGACTGTTTTTCCATCTTTTTGTGTATTCTTCAATTTCTTTCATGAGTGTTCTGTAGTTCCTTGAGTACAAACTTTTAACCAGAAATCTTTGGTTAGGTTTATTCCCAGGTATCTTATAGTTCTTTGTGCTATAGTAAATGGAATTGATTCTCTCATTTCCCTTTCTATATTTTCATTGTTAATGTATAAGAAAGCAACTGATTTCTGTACATTGATTTTATATCCTGCCACATTACTGAATTTCTATATGAGTTCTAGTAGTTTGGGGGTGGAGTCCCTTGAGTTTTCCATATAAAGTATCATGTCATCTGTGAAGAGAGAGAGTTTGACTTCTTCTTTGTCAATCTGAATAACGTTTTATTTCTTTTCGTTTTCTTATTGCTGTTGCTTAGTACTTCAAGTACTATGTTGAACAACATCATGAATGGGCATCCTTGTTGTGTTCCTGATCTCAAAGGGAAGACTGTCAGCCTCCATCTCTATACTTTGAAGAGTTTTAATCAGGAATGGATGCTGTATTTTGTCAAATTCTTTTTCTGAATCAATTGAGACCTTATGACCTTGCAATTGCACTACTGGGTATTTACCTACTGGGTATTTATGAAAAGAAGGGCCATATGTACCCCAATGTTCATAGCAGCAATGGCCACAGTCACCCAACTGTGGAAAGAGCCAAGATGCACTTCAACAGAAGAATGGATAAAGAAGATATGGTCCATATATACAATGGAATATTATGCCTCCATCAGAAAGGATGAATACCCAACTTTTGTATCAACATGGACAGGACTGAAAGAGATTATACTGAGTGAAATAAGCCAAGCAGAGAAAGTCAAGTATCATATGGTTTCAGTTACTTTTGGAGTATAAGGAATAACATGGAGGATATTAGGAAAAGGAAAAGAAAAGTGAACTGGAGGAATTCAGAGCGGGAGACAAACCATGAGAGACTGTGGACTCTGAGAAAGAAACTGAGTTTTTGAGGGGAAGGGGGTGGGTGATAGTTGAGCCTGGTGGAGGGTATTAAGGAGGGCATGTATTGCATGGATCACTGGGTGTGGTGCATAAACAATGACTCTTGGATCACAGAAAAAATAAACTTAATTTAAAAAAATACAATTTGGTATGAATAATAATGCAAGCCCTTGTTTAACTCAACATCAGGACATCATTAATACTTTAGAAAAAGTAAGAGGAGGCAATTCTATGATATCAAAAGGAAAATTATTAAAAATATTAAATATAATTTAATATCGTATATATTAAATATGTGGTTATTTCCAAACTGAAATTTTCTACCCCACTGCAATTCAGTGGGGTAGAAAAATTTAGACATGGAAAAGATTTACCATTACATTTTTATGATTGTTAAATATTTATTGCAAAAATTAACCAGGATTTATGTGCCCAGTAATATAAGAGATTCTCTAGTATTAATGCTGCACAGAGGTCAAATAACAAAAAGCTCAATTTTTCTTCAGAATTTATAATACAGCAGTGATTAGTGGTATCATCACAGCAGCATTAGTAAAACAGAGTAAAATAAATGGTGAGGACTAAGGCATAAGATATGGAAAAGTTGAAACAATAAATGTGAATTTTTTTTTCCAGAAATTTTACTGTGAATGAAAAATTTAAATAAGGTAGTATGTAGAAGAGAGGTCAAAGTTTAGTGATAGTTTTTAAGGACAAAGAGCTTATTTTCAAATGTGCTGAATAATATACATTTAACTTGTCAATATAACATGCTATCTAACTAATTTTTTATTTTTGTTACTTGTAATTCCACACTGTGGTTACTGATTCATAACACTATACATAAATGAAGCAATTTCTTCTCATTTTTAGTGGAGATGAGAGGCAGTAAGAGATGCTGGAGTTCACATATCATTGAAAATCAAATTTTAAAAAGAGCTCAATTTTAAAGAATTCTGACATATATTTAAGAAATCATCACCACCATCTTACTATAAATCTAATGAGCCTTATGTTGAGTTCCTTGATGTCTGAGTAAATCTTGAGTATACAAATAATTCAACACACATATTTTGAGAGCAAGGTAAGTCTCAGAAAGGTAGCTACAACAACAACAAAAATATGTCTGGTTGTCATTTATTAACCAACAATCCCCCATACATGTGTGTCTTTTATGAAAGGTTCCACTGATTGCTTTACGCTATTGATTTTTTTTTTTTTTTTTTTTGCTCAATACAGACGATTTGGGAATAAGCAAATAAAAGTCCATGCTGTCTTCAAGTAATCATTTTTCTGGTGCTTGATTCCCTCTGCCACTACATTTTATTGTGTTTGGGCATTGAGGGTAGAAATAATTAAAAGGGTTTTCATTTTCAGGGCTCGCTGTGTCTAGAAAGCATCAAAATTAATGTTTGTTTAGTTTTTTTTTTTTTTAATGTTTTTCAAACTTGATGCTTGCTGAAGAAGCAAGAGAGGAGAGGATTTTTATTTTTATAAGAAGGCTCATTGTATCTGTTATCAAAATAAAGGCAAAGACTCCATTAAACAATGGAGTGAATGGGTGAACATTTGCACCCATACTTAAATTAGCAAACATATGCAAGACCATTCAAACTTGAGGAAAAATTCATTATTTGGGATCTTTACAGGAGTTAATTGAAAGCTTGCCTGGATTAATTACTATCTGACATTTTCATATAGATGAGACCTGGGAAGCTATGCTGATTAAACATGAGATTTCTTCTCCCCGCATTGTGCTGTATATCCTAACATTCAATGAAGATTTTGGAAAAGTATGTGCTTGCTATCATCAGATTCTAGTGGCAAAGCAAGTACACTTAGTCATCATACAGGCTTTAACTTTTAGCCAAAAAATTACTGTTATCCTTTTATTATTATTAGGGGTAGTAGTAGTATTACAGGAAACTCACCCTTATTGGACAATGCTAATACTGACCACTGTGTTAAGTATTTGATTGTGTATTTAATTTAATTCTTCTTGCACCAAAATTATTACTTTTGTTTTACTAATGAAGGAACTAAAAAACAAATATGTTAGATAATTTGCCCAAGAAACACAGCTGATACCATGCAGAACAGAGAATTGAACTAATTTTTTCTCAACATCGAGCTTGAGCTCTTACTCCCTGTTGTTAACTATCTCTGAATGTGATATAAAATCCAGCCCAGCATGACCTTGTGGATGCCTCCAAAGGTAGAAATGCAATACCATGGTGTTTTGTACATGAAAAGTCATTAACTTCCGCTATTATAAAAGTTAACATAGTTTTGTATATATCTTAAAATGTGTGTGTGTGTTTGTGTACGCACATAGAAGGCAGTAGTTTAGCCATATTTAACAAATATAAGCTAACCTATGTAAATAAACAAGACTGATGATGAAAAAAAGGCAGTGAATTTTTTATTTAAAAAATAAGATAATTTTGTCCCTGGAGATATAGTTTCCTTGAGAAAGTTATATATGTGTATATATATATATATACACACACACATACATACATACACACACACGTGTGTGTGTGCGCACACACACATACATGTGTGCACCATATATATACATATGACACTAAGAAAGTTATATATATATATATATATATATATATATATATATATATATATATATGATATATGACACTGAGACTATGTCAAGACCTGGTGCCTAGAGTGAAAAAAATAATAGGTATAGAGTTTTCATAGTGAGATGGAACAAAGAACAGGCTCCTATCCTAGATGAATTATCTGACATCTTATATGAAATTCTACTTTCCTAGTTGTCAGTCCATATGTCCCAGTGTGTGTGGGGGGGGGGTGCAATCACTGAGGAATTAAAATACTCCTAGTAACACCAAATGAAGCAGCATAATGGAATATTTTGCTCTGACCTGTCACCTGCTTATATTTGACATCTGTGGCAATTTCTTTGGGCTGATGAAGTAACTATTCTTATCTTTAGTCTTTATTTCTTCTCTTCTTACTTTTGCTGTTGTGGGAGTGCATGGAATAATTATACTTAAATTTGTTCTTATGTAGCATTGGTTTAAAAACTATAAGCAAAAAATATTAGGTGACAAAATTAGTGATTTTGTTTGGATGTCTTCAGACATAAAGATTCAAGTAAAATGGCTTTATTTGGTACATGAAAGAAAAATCAGATAAAGGAGTGGAAAATGAGACAAGAAAAAAAAGATAGCCATAAAATGTGTGTTATCAAGCCAGATACCCTGTGGACACCTGGAGCTTAATTGTGCTGGAAACCTCATGCATTGAAGCATATAGCACTTGGCTGAGATTTGTCTCACCTGTAACATGACAGAAATGAGGAATTTATACAACAACTTTCTCCAGTTATTGGTTGAAGTTTGTTGAGGGTGGGACACAGTGGTGTTAATAAAGCCGTTTGTGTGCTTTTTTCCTTAGGAAAAATTTGTTCTGCAGAAGATAAGGATGCTTGCAGGCAATTGTCTTTACTAATTTTGTTAAATGAAGCTTAAAACTGTGGGAAAGATTAGAATTGATGCTCTGAGCATGTGGCAAAGCAGGGTCTAGCAGTCAAGATAAAGTCTTTAGACAAACGCTAGAGCTACAAGTTAGAAATTAGGTTATTAATAGGTTGCTAAATATTGAAGTGGTAAGGACTGGACGATATGGGACAGGGTACCAAGAACATCTGAGAGTATTTATGTTAAAATTTCATATGCAAAAATCATTTAAAGGATAAGTTTTTTTTTAATTAAAAGGTATAATATATGTTAAGAATGTAGAATTTAGAAGGTGATCAATTAATTTAGGTTCTTTCATCGTTTTTTTTTCCTTCTATGACACTGCCCTTAAGAAATTTTTGCTAATTTATCTGGGACTCCTCAAATCCTTAGGTTTCTGGGTGCCTACCATGAATGAAGACAATTTATGTGCACTTGCATAGCTGATAACCCATTTAAAGTCCCATAGTAATCAGAAAGTTTTATTTTTTTCTTTGTAAAGCTCTCATTCCCCTGCATTTCAGATTTAAATTAAAACATTAAAATATCAAGAAGGTGCATAAGAGATTCAACTATGGCACCTATGAGTACATTAAGAGAAAGAAAGAAAATGCATTTAAATCAGTAAGGAAGGAAGAGGTAAATTTTTTACTATTTGCAGATAACATGACACTGTGTATAAAACAATTAAGACTTCACCAAAAATTACTAGAACTGATAAACAAATTCAATAAAGTCACAGGACTCAGAATTAAGATACAGAAATATGCTACATTTGTATACACTTAATAATGAAATAGCAGAAAGACAAATTAAGATAACAATCTCATTTGCACCAAAAAGAATAAAAGACCTCAGAACAAATTTAACCAAGAAGGTGAAAGACCTGTGCTCTGAAAACCATAAAACACTGATGAAAGGGGCACCTGAGTAGCCCTGTCAGTTAAGCATCTTCCTTCAGCTCAGGTCATAATCCTAGAGTCCCGGATCAAGCCCTGCCTCGGGCTTCCTGTTCAGCAGAGAATCTGCTTCTCCCTTTGCCCCTCACTTCACTCTCATGTTTTCTCTCCCACTATCTCAAATAAATAAATAAATAAAATATTAAAAAACACACACACAACAAAATGACAACAACAACAACAAAAGTTGACAAGAAATTAAAGATGACACAGAGAAATGGAAAGACATTTCATGCTCATGGATCAGAAAAACAAATATTGTCAAAATTTCCATATCACCTAAAGCAATCTATAGATTTAGTGTGTTCCCTATCAAAATACCAAAATTTTTCACAAAACTATAATAATCCTATATTTCCATGAAACCACAAAGAACCCAAGCAATATTAAAAAAGAAGAAGAAAGATAGAGGTATAAAGACCCTAGATTTCAAGTTATACCACAAAACTGTAAAAATAAAAACAACTGGTACTGCCACAAAAATAGATACATAGATCACTAGAACAGAATAGAAAACCCAGAAGTAAATCCATGCTTACATATTTTACTAATCTATGACACAGGATGCAAGAACATATAAATGGGGAAAAGATAGTCTCTTCAACAAATGGTGCTGGGAAAACTCACAGCTACATGCAAATTAATAAAATGGGACCACTTTCTTATATCACAAACACACACACACACACACACACACACACACACCTAAAATGGGTTAAAGACCTGAATGTGAAAATTGAAGCTATAAAAATCCTAGAAAAAAATGTAGGCTATAATTTCTTTGACATAAGTCATGGAAGCATTTTTCTAGATATGTCTCCTAATGCAAGGGAAAGAAAAGAAAAATTAAACAATTGAGACAACATCAGAATTAAAACAAACAAACAAAAAACTTCCAAATACTGAAGAAAATAATCAACAAAACTAAAAGACAACCTATGAAATGGGAGAAGATATTTGCAGA